>NC_134494.1:39571340-39581340 GCF_040206685.1 Ascaphus truei
AGCCACTGCTTCTAAATTACTGAAAATATACAGGATAAATATACAGTGATGTGAAATAATCCTTTCTGTGTGTCTGAGAGTGTTGAAAGTCACCAGGTCCTCATCTAGTAGAGTACATTCTCGAATACCTTTAGAATAAAAATACAGTATATATAAATATACAGTATAAATATTGCACAGTATACTGTAATGTTAAATAACCCATCCTGTTCTTTTTCCCTTCATACTGTAACAGTATCCTCATTGTGTCTGCGGTACAGTAGTTCATTGAGAGAGGAGAGGTTTTGTGTACATCATTACTGCTGTTTATATACTGTACATTTGACTGCACAAGCAGATTTGACGAACACAAGGCCCCCCCTCCCCTCTGGTGCACCCTTTTTCCTGGAACGACAAGAAAACAAAAACTTTGTTCAGTTACTGTACTGTACTGTATGTGCGTACTGTATTATGGTAGACCTACTGTACAGTAGGTGGCTGGTGCAGCTTTCTCTGGAAAGAAAAAATGGAGCAGTTAGTAGGCAGTTACTGTAGTATGTCAAACTAGTCTACTGTACTGTATACTGGAACTACTGTAAACTCTGACTATTGGGAAAGCTAAAATCTGTGCCATACTTACCTGTATCATAGTGTACCTACTGTACAATACTACAGCACTGTACTACTTTCCTGATGCTTGTCCATTGCGCGCGATGACAATGGGCAACACAGTGGCAATATGGTCTATATATTTATTGCATCGTTCCTCGGTGAGTACATCGTTCCAAAAACTCATTATGGCTGTATACAACTCGTCCTTCTTGGAGGGTTTCGCCACTTTACGGATGTGGTCCTTCAGCTGATGCCAGACCATTTCGATCGGATTGAAGTCTGGTGATCTGTGATTGGAAAGAAAGGACAATTAGTTTAAGAGATAGAGTACACAGTAAAAACAGTGGGGAACATATAAATGGGACACGGTCTACTACACTTACTCCGCTGGCGTCTTCACCCAGTTGATGCCGCGCTCAAGGATATGCGCCGTCGACGCGGTGTGCTTGGGATCATTGTCCTGGTAAAAGCGATGACCATTGGGAAAGTCTTGTGTGATGTATCGCACTATCACGGGCACAATGTTGTCTTGGAAGAAATCTTTATTCATGATTCCTATAGCAAGAAAAGAAAAGTGCTCAATAGTACAGTACAGTGCATACGGTAAGGCAACACTAGTCAAGTACAGTGCATTAGGCGGCATTATATTTGAGAAATTGTACCTTCAAAGACGACAATGCATCCCGGTCCACGCCTAGAGATGGCACCCCACACATGCAGCTTCACAGGGTGTTTTGGCCGTGGCTTCAAAGTTATGCGGCCTTTTTTGTGGAACGCAAATCTTGCAAATCTCTCCAGCGACACAGTAGACTCATCAGTGAAGATGCAATCCTGGAAAGTCTCACCGCTGTCGATCCATGCCTGGGCCTGGAGCACTCTTTTGATTTTGTTTGCGTCCCGTATCATGGGGTACGCTCTGTAATGACAATGAATAAAAAATGTTAGCGTCACAGCGCAGTACAGTTTGCAAAACAACATTTTTACTTTACAGTACAGTACCTCCTGTACTGTCCACTACTAACCTCACACGTCCATATTTCCATCCAATTCTGCGTCTCATCTTCTTTATGCTGCTCTCGGATACAGTCAGATTGTGGTTTTCCTGAAGAGTGTTTTTAACCCTTAATGCGCTCCTCTCATCATTCTCCTCACTTATTCTGTCCACCAGAAGAGTAGTCTCCCTACAATGCAAAGAAATTATATTGTGTTATTAATATGCAGCAATATAAAATGTATATTGTATACTGTACATGTAATGTTGTAATATACAGTAAATATAAATATACAAAAAATGTATACTGCTGTACTATAAATATAAATAGACAAAATATACAGTATACAGTACTGTTGTAATATAATAAATATACTATATAAATACGGTATACTGTTGTTATATCATAATAAATACACATCATATACTGTATATTTCGTTGTAAGATGAATTGCAATATACCAAAAGTGTATACTGCTGCACAAAAAATATAAATTGACCACACATACAGTACACTACAGTATATACTGTTGTACTATATAAATACGGTATACTGTTGTTATATCATAATAAATACACATCATATACTGTATATTCCGTTGTAAGATGAATTGCAATATACCAAAAGTGTATACTGCTGCACAAAAAATATAAATTGACCACACATACAGTACACTACAGTATATACTGTTGTAATATAATAAATATACTATATAAATACGGTATACTGTTGTTATATCATAATAAATACACATCATATACTGTATATTTCGTTGTAAGATGAATTGCAATATACCAAAAGTGTATACTGCTGCACAAAAAATATAAATTGACCACACATACAGTACACTACAGTATATACTGTTGTACTATATAAATACGGTATACTGTTGTTATATCATAATAAATACACATCATATACTGTATATTCTGTTGTAAGCACTATTGCAATATACCAAAAGTGTACACTGCTGCATAAAAAATATAAATTGACCACACATACAGTACACTACAGTATATACTGTTGTACTATATAAATACGGTATACTGTTGTTATATCATAATAAATACACATCATATACTGTATATTCCGTTGTAAGATGAATTGCAATATACCAAAAGTGTATACTGCTGCACAAAAAATATAAATTGACCACACATACAGTACACTACAGTATATACTGTTGTAATATAATAAATATACTATATAAATACGGTATACTGTAGATGTACACTACAGTTTTCTATATTTTTTTTGGTTAAGTTTTATAAATACAGTATACAGTACTTACGCATTTGTTACCCTTGGTGCCTTTTTGCGGTCTCTGTTTTTTCCTTGTGCATGATAGCACACAGTGCTTGATGGCACAATGAGGCCAGAAGCAGTTAACCAGCGCTGGATATCTGCAATTCGTTGTCCGCTCGTGTACATCTCCTTCATTCTCATGCTGAGATCCTTTGAAATCTTCTTAACAGGCATTGCTGCGAGTACTGTAGAAAGAAATACAAACACAAGAATGTGTATTCGATGTTTAGTCGATGTGTATTCAATGTGCAGTGAATCCACAAAATGGATGGTGTATTTATATGTTAATGACTCACATAACAGACCACCCACTTTCAACACCTGTACCTGGCCACCATGCATAAAAGGTTGTACACGTTGCATAGCCCACCACTTGCTGATCTTTATCTGAGGCATTGTCCAGATACTGCATTGTGCCTCCCGCTTACATGGAGCATCCCCGGTTCTATGGACGAAAGAATCATCTCACCTCTGCTGTGCCTGCCACACTGAAAAAGAGAAAGGCAGTTACCGTTCCCAAGCCAAAGGCAAAGCGACAGGCTAAGGCCAACAAAGAAAACCTTCTGCTGACCCCAAAGGCTAAGGCTTTTAAAACACGTCAGCCTTATTATGTGAAGAAGAAATACGGTACTGTGCTCGGTTCGCAAGACGCATGGCAGCCAACTCACCGAATCCGCAGACCACTTGCTCCCATATGCTTCGACGACTCTGCTGTAGCTGTCCCGGAAATCTTCAGCCCGGCTTCTCCACCCCCATCTTCTCCGGTTCCATCTGAAGATGCTGCTGCCTCTGAAATCAACGGGTCACTGTCTCCTTT
Organism: Ascaphus truei; assembly: GCF_040206685.1. Lineage (NCBI taxonomy): Eukaryota > Metazoa > Chordata > Amphibia > Anura > Ascaphidae > Ascaphus > Ascaphus truei. The sequence goes on from NC_134494.1 coordinate 39,575,046, forward strand.
GCTCTTGGACGACTCTGCTTCTCTCCCGGAAATCCAGCGGTCACCTTCTCCATCCCTCTTCCACCACGCTGCAGCTTCTCCTGTACCGGGCATCCCCAGGTCACCTCTTCCACTCTCCATCGATGCCGCTTCTCTCCAGGGAACCCCCATCTCATCCTCCGTTGCACCCATCCCCCCAGATCTCCAGATGCCATGCACAAGCAGCTCGTTGGACCGGATCCTGAATGGGCTAAGTGTGGATCTCCCCGGGAATTCTAGTGTGCTGGCAAAGCTAGATCTGCTTCTGGAGTCGGTGCTACATATGGAGCAACGGCTGGATCAACGGATGCTACATATGGAGCAACGGATGGATCAACGGATGGACAAGATAGAGGCAGACATAGCGGGCATACATTATTTGCTCGGTGTTAATGCCCCTGTTTCCCCGACGCTGGAGCAGGGGGGTGACATGGATGTGATGCATGGTACCTTCGACCCCCTTCCATCACCAAGCACACCCCCTCCACCAGAAGATACAGTGTACTATGCTATTGAGGAGGACATGACAACCCCATCTAGACCACGCCAGGAGACAACCCGGCGACCACTACCGGAGGAAAGCTTCCTCCCAGACACCCTACCATTGCCCATCGCCTCAAGTACACCCGCTCCCAAAAGACTTCCTACACCCGCTCGCATACAAACAGTGCCCGACATCTCCCTGTGCGATCTGACACCGGCGCTGAGGGAGAAGTATAGGGTGAGGAGTGCTGGTATACCACACAAGTATGCCTTGATCATATTTAAACACCATGTTCCCTACACATTGTACTGCGAGTGGGTGTTCAAAGTGAACTATGATGGGAATCGCCAAAAAAATGCCCTTCCTGCCAATTTAAGGAAAAAGATTGTGGAAGAAATGCAGCGCTATTACCCTGTTACAGATCCTGTAATGAGAGGCGTTAGAGACTGCATTAATGGCGTTTTGCGCCATGCAAGGCATCGGCCATGGCTGGAAAATGGGGAGGACTTTCAGTGAGACCATACTGTAATGTTGTGCTGTACTGTACAGTACATGTTTTACCCTATAGTACCTGCTGTACTTAAACAAAGGATACTGAATGTTGTTGTGTGTTGCACGGTTTTTGTACTGTATTTGTAAATAAAAGTTTTTAGTGGCGACTTCAGCAATAAAAGAACTGGTTACTTTATCTCACACACAGTACTACAAACTGCTTTTTGCTGCCAGACTGCAAACCCGCAAGACCAGCAACATTGTAACAAAAGAGCAATGAGCGCGCAATTGGCGTGGGAACTTCTGTTCTAAGGCCCCTATAAATAATATTCTTTATTTTATTTATAAACTCACATTTATAAACCCCGTCACCCACCCCCGCTAAACACAATAAAAAATAATCACACACAGCATCCCCGCAATAAATAAATAAATAAATACAAATAAATACATTTGAAATACATTTTTATTGATAGTGTAGATGTGCAGGGGGTCTCTGGAGCTGAACCGCACAGGTTTTAGGTCTGGGGACCCCGTGCCCCCCGAGATACAGGCCCCTTTAGGGGGTGCCGGTAGCCCTCTGCTTGGTTTAAAGGTCCGATCACGTGATCGCGGCCTGTAAACCAAGCAGAGCAGAGGGATACCGGCACCCCCTAAAGGGGCCTGTATCTCGGGGGGCACGGGGTCCCCAGACCTGAAACCTGTGCGCTTCAGCTCCGGAGAACATCTACACTGTGAATAAAACACACACATCATTAAAGAATCATTCTTTAGCTTAGCGGCTATGCGCTATGGTAAAGAAGCAGCATTTCTGTCTTTTTAATAATATTGTAGAGTGAGCAGGGGGTTCCCTGAGACAGAAATCTAATCTCAGGGGACCCCCTGCTCCTGCACAATATTATTAAAAGTTCAGAAACGAGGCTTCATTAGCATAGCGTATAGCCGCTAAGGTAATGAAGGGGTTAACGCATAATAACCAATAAATACATTCAATACACTACCCACTACCCATGGCAACCTCCGCTGCTGTACAGTAAAACAGAGAAAAAAAATAACACTTTCAAAGTAATGTCCCCTAACCCCTTAATCACCATAGCGGTTATTAACCGCTACAGTCATGAAGGGGTTAACCCACCCTCACCCACCACTTGGGACGCCTACTGTACATACCCTCCCACTCTAACCCCCCACCCCGTGAGGCCTAACCACCCTCAACCCTCACCCACTAACTACCCACAAGGGAGGCCTACCCACATACCGTTGGGGAAACACCCCACCCCCACCCCAGTACCCACAATAAAAACAGTACAATCACCCACAATAAACAGCATTCTATTTATTAAATACATTACCCACCCCCTGTGCCCCCCCCCCCATAAATACAAGATTTATTCTTTTACTTTCAGGGTCCATAACGTAGCCCCACGCTAGTCCCCGGTGGGCTGGCAGGGCACCTGGACAGACCTACAGTTTACCAGCAGCATTCCACAGGTTCTGGAGGCCTGCTGGTGGATCCTGCCAGCACCATGGCGCCCAGGTGGTCTCCTTGGGTCACCGTGAGCCTCAATTGGGTCCACACGGTAGGCCCAAGGATGTCTGGGAGCCCCGGGTCAAACCCACAGGTGTCTGCGGGGCCTCGGGTGGTTCCCATGGGGGTCTGGGGAACTCACGGGTGCTCACTACGGGTCCGCGGTGCCCCCACAGAAGTGGGACCACACATCATCATCCCCGCACCTACGGCTCGGAGGTGCCCCCACAGAAGTGGGACCACACATCGTCATGCCCGCAGACTACGGGTCCGCGGTGCCCCCACAGAAGTGGGACCACACATCATCATCCCCGCATGTGTCACCCGTGGAACCACCAGCCTGCTACCCTTTAGGATACCCGAGGATTCCCCGCGGGTGGTCTCCAGAGGTCCCACGCAAAACCACGGAAGTAACCCTGAATGTAAAAAAAATAAACCTGGCCTATACATTCAATACATACACCCTCCCCCCCAACACCTACAGTACAATAATGTGCAAAATAACTATTATCCAGATATGGATAATAGATTAATTGCCCATTATTAAAAACATTAACTAGCATATACAAATAAATAAAGTACTACTGACCTCATCAATACGAAGTGTCCGACGCCAGCGCCTTCCTTCTCTTGCCCACACAAAACATAGCCAAAACCAAGCCAATACATTGCAATTACATTCAGATATCAATTAACCCCTTAAACACCTTATCGGATAATAACCGCAAAGGTAATTAAGGGGTTAAGCCACACAGGCACGATACCCACCCTTCACCCATGAATTTGTACTGTGGCTTCATCATGCAACTATATATATATATACTGTATATATATACATACAGAGAGACAGAGAGAAAGAGAGAGAGAGAGATATATACAGTATATATATATACACACGTTATATACACACCCATGATAAACCAAATATACAGTACAAATAAATGTAGAAGGGTTATCAAAACCATACTGTTCTACAACCAAACACTTCTCCATACAGACACTACATTAAAAATCAATTTCCTTTAAAAATCCTAACTGATCTCACAATCTACTGTACTGTATATGATCACAAACCAATGAAAAAAGTCACATTCCAAAATGCATAAAATCTATGCACCATACTGTATACATTCTGCAAATTAATCAACGTAAACAAAAATCAATTAGCAATCATTATTTAGATCTCTAAACATTTCACACTCAATCATGAACAATGAAACCATTAACAGATTCACGCCTAGAGCAGAACAATTAAGCCTTTGAAAAAATATAAGTACCGACAAAAATACAACCTTTCCAAACCAAGCCTACAGTACCTACAGTATCCCTGACCTTCCTCAAACACACAATACAATACCAAGGAATAATACATCTATCTAATTTTAAAATACTTTAAACTCACAAAATAATTAAAAACACATCTAATCCAGCTTTTAAAACATCATCATTTCTTACCCTGAATGTATACTGTACAGTATATCTCTCTAGACATATATATTGTACATACATACATACAGTGGCAAGAAATGATATACCACAAAAAAATAAAAATACACAGGTTAAAAAACCTTTTGAAAAAATTAACAAGTTAAATAAAATACATTTCTTTACTGTAGTTCACTTACCATTACTTGCCCCCACCGACTCCCGTTGCCCAGCTTACTCACGAACCAATCCACGATCAGGAACCCATAAAATAATAAACCATTGAAAATAATAAACATTAAACTAAAAATCCAAACCAATCCACGGGTCTTCTACTTGTAATACACCTTCATCTGTATTCTTCTTTCTTCTATCTCCTTCCGGGCGGGGCAGGGCGTGGTCTTCTTTCCATCATCGGCCACGCCCTTGTCTTTTTCCTTCTCCGGAGGTCCTTCCTCCGCGGCGTCTGGCTGCAAAATGAGACGACATAGGCTTTTAAAGGCCTATGACGTCACATTTTGCGTCATGGTTCCCACGGTCCTGATTGGACCGTGAAAACCATGTGTGTTGGCCGATAATAAAAAAATGATGACGTCACTTAAAGGGAATGAAAGCACAGCCAATCAGAATGGCTTTGCTTCAATTGCCTTTAAGATGACGTCATGAAAAGGCACATGGCCGTGCACACATGGTACTAGAGCCAATCAGAGCGTGGGAACTTTATCCCTACTCTGATTGGCTCTGGTATACCATGTGTCAGGGGCTTGGGGGAGAAAGGATGTGACGTCAATAAGGATAAAGTTCCCACGCTCTGATTGGCTACCGTACCACGTGACAGGTTTTCATTGACGTCACATCCTTTCTCCCCCAAGCCCCTGACACATGGTATACCAGAGCCAATCAGAGTAGGGATAAAGTTCCCACGCTCTGATTGGCTCTAGTACCATGTGTGCACGGCCATGTGCCTTTTCATGACGTCATCTTAAAGGCAATTGAAGCAAAGCCATTCTGATTGGCTGTGCTTTCATTCCCTTTAAGTGACGTCATCATTTTTTTATTATCGGCCAACACACATGGTTTTCACGGTCCAATCAGGACCGTGGGAACCATGACGCAAAATGTGACGTCATAGGCCTTTAAAAGCCTATGTCGTCTCATTTTGCAGCCAGACGCCGCGGAGGAAGGACCTCCGGAGAAGGAAAAAGACAAGGGCGTGGCCGATGATGGAAAGAAGACCACGCCCTGCCCCGCCCGGAAGGAGATAGAAGAAAGAAGAATACAGATGAAGGTGTATTACAAGTAGAAGACCCGTGGATTGGTTTGGATTTTTAGTTTAATGTTTATTATTTTCAATGGTTTATTATTTTATGGGTTCCTGATCGTGGATTGGTTCGTGAGTAAGCTGGGCAACGGGAGTCGGTGGGGGCAAGTAATGGTAAGTGAACTACAGTAAAGAAATGTATTTTATTTAACTTGTTAATTTTTTCAAAAGGTTTTTTAACCTGTGTATTTTTATTTTTTTGTGGTATATCATTTCTTGCCACTGTATGTATGTATGTACAATATATATGTCTAGAGAGATATACTGTACAGTATACATTCAGGGTAAGAAATGATGATGTTTTAAAAGCTGGATTAGATGTGTTTTTAATTATTTTGTGAGTTTAAAGTATTTTAAAATTAGATAGATGTATTATTCCTTGGTATTGTATTGTGTGTTTGAGGAAGGTCAGGGATACTGTAGGTACTGTAGGCTTGGTTTGGAAAGGTTGTATTTTTGTCGGTACTTATATTTTTTCAAAGGCTTAATTGTTCTGCTCTAGGCGTGAATCTGTTAATGGTTTCATTGTTCATGATTGAGTGTGAAATGTTTAGAGATCTAAATAATGATTGCTAATTGATTTTTGTTTACGTTGATTAATTTGCAGAATGTATACAGTATGGTGCATAGATTTTATGCATTTTGGAATGTGACTTTTTTCATTGGTTTGTGATCATATACAGTACAGTAGATTGTGAGATCAGTTAGGATTTTTAAAGGAAATTGATTTTTAATGTAGTGTCTGTATGGAGAAGTGTTTGGTTGTAGAACAGTATGGTTTTGATAACCCTTCTACATTTATTTGTACTGTATATTTGGTTTATCATGGGTGTGTATATAACGTGTGTATATATATATACTGTATATATCTCTCTCTCTCTCTTTCTCTCTGTCTCTCTGTATGTATATATATACAGTATATATATATATAGTTGCATGATGAAGCCACAGTACAAATTCATGGGTGAAGGGTGGGTATCGTGCCTGTGTGGCTTAACCCCTTAATTACCTTTGCGGTTATTATCCG
>NC_134494.1:39586340-39738840 GCF_040206685.1 Ascaphus truei
AATAGCTCGCAAGCGCCACCATGTGTATTTTGACGGCATTGCAGTATTGTAACCAGCCGGAATAAAAAGCTTAAATTCCTGCCGGAAAATAACGCAATGCACTCTGGCTGAAAAATATCAGAAACCTGAATACACCCGAGTATACCCGAATTCGCGGGACTAGCCGTGCTCGAATAAAGTGTGTCGCCACTGTACGTAATCTTTTTCATCTCTCTTTCGTTTAAGCAATGTGGTGGGGGATAAATCTGCCAAAAATGTGTAGTTGTGATCCTTCTGGGTATATAGATGTCAGCTTACGAGCCGCGCTCCTAATGGTTTCTTTTGTGCTTTAAAAGTGGAGTCTAATGATCACGTGTCTCGGAGCATCCAGATGTAGCTCTCAGGGCCCTATGCACTCTATTGAGCTGGAAGAGGTCGACAGCCAGGACCGGCACAAGCGACTGAAGCAGCTTATGAATGTACAGTAATTCTCCAAGTATGTCAGTTTCAGGGATACCCCTTATCCACAGGTTATTGCGCTGCTGCTTCCACCAGCCTAGAAATCTGTTCTGCCATTTCCCCTTCCATCACAATATGGGCCTCATTGACATCATCCAGCTTAGTTTAGAGCGTGTCCGTTCTCGCACCAAGCATTGAGGTATCTTGGTTGATTTCCTTAAATGATGTCTGAAGTTCAGCTTGAAACATGATTTTAATATTGGCAAATAGGTCAGCTATATCCTGCCTATTATGTCGCTGGCTTGGGGTTTCTCTGTCTGAATCAGGCTCCGCTACAGCACGAGGTGAGGCGCCATGTTCCACGGGTCAGGCCGATTGAAAAAATCCTCCCCCTGTTGCGGAGAGAGGTTTATTTTCCCCTTGGACGGCATAAGTATGTTAAAGCTAGCGATATCCTCAGGGTTCAAAAGTTTGTAAAGGTCCCATTACTGAGCAAAAAAAACCCCTGCTGCAACCGGAGCTTACGCCCCAACAATCACTTTTTAATATTTTCATACATTATTCTATTAAATGTGCCTGGTTAAGAAGTTTTGATGATGAAATTCACTTATTAAATTGCCCCAGGACATACAAGGCCTTATGTCTAAGTAGCAAAAATAATGGATTACATACAGTATAAGTGCATTAGAGATCTCAGTGAGTAGCAGATAGAGAAAAGTGCACATGTGAGTCATCAGCTGTTACATTGCGCCCAAAATTCAAAGAGATGGCCTCCCTTTTGTTTTAGCAGATCTTTACAACCACATAAAAATGTGCACGTTGTACTTTAAAATCATATACAAATAGCATATGCATATAAAACCATCAAATATATAGAATTCATAAGGTTTAGTTTTTGTAGTCTTGAAATGGTTTTAAACATCTTTGCAGTCCCACTTACAACACAAGATGGCACAAGAGACCGCATTTTCTGTTTGCCTGGTTTTAATTACAATCAGAAAAACATGGGGGCCTGCAACACTCAAAAATAGAAAATTGCAGAAGCTGCTGGCAATTTCAAATGAAAAATTCACATGCTATTCACTGAACTCTGAAGAGCTGTGAGGGCAATCACTGCCCTAGGGATCACAATTGTTTTTCAGCTAGTCCAGGGTGGCGAACCAGCCAATTCGGAAATCAATATGGTGTTCGCCATACAGAAAATCAGGCAGCCTGGGCGAGTCTAAACAAATAAACATACAAACTTAAAATCACAAGAACATTAACCCCTTAGTAACCACAAGCTGTTATGTCCCCTATAACTACAACTAGAGGTTTACTTTATCTAACTACCCATGCATGGCATAGAGTAATATTTCTCAACAAGGGTGCCGGCAATCCGGCTCTCCTCTCTCAGCCCGGCACAGAACAGAGGCTTCGATCCGCCTCCCCCTCTCAGCCCGGCACAGAGGCGAGCGTTCCGCCTCTCCTCTCTCAGCCCAGCACAGAACGGAGGCTGCGATCCGCCTCTCCTCTCTCAGCCCGGCATAGAGGCTGCGATCCGCCTCTCCTCTCTCAGCCCGGCACAGAGGCTGCGATCCGCCTCTCCTCTCTCAGCCCGGCACAGAACAGAGGCTGCGATCCGCCTCCCCCTCTCAGCCCGGCACAGAGGCGAGCGATCCGCCTCTCGTCTCTCAGCCCGGCACAGAACAGAGGCTGCGATCCACCTCTCCTCTCTCAGCCCGGCATAGAGGCTGCGATCCGCCTCTCCTCTCTCAGCCCGGCACAGAGGCTGCGATCCGCTTCTCCTCTCTCAGCCCGGCACAGAACAGAGGCTGCGATCCGCCTCCCCCTCTCAGCCCGGCACAGAGGCGAGCGATCCGCCTCTCCTCTCTCAGCCCGGCACAGAACAGAGCCTGCGATCCGCCTCTCCTCTCTCAGCCCGGCATAGAGGCTGCGATCCGCCTCTCCTCTCTCAGCCCGGCACAGAGGCTGCGATCCGCCTCTCCTCTCTCAGCCCGGCACAGAGACTGCGATCTGCCTCCCCCTCTCAGCCCGGCACAGAGGCGAGCGATCCGCCTCTCCTCTTTCAGCCCGGCACAGAGGCTGCGATCCACCTCTCCTCTCTCAGCCCAGCACAGAGGCTGCGATCCTCCTCTCTCAGCCCGGCACAGAGGCTGCGATCCGCCTCTCCTCAGCCCGGCAGAGGCTGCGATCCGCCTCTCAGCCCGGCACAGAGGCTGTGAACCGCCTCTCCTCTCGAAGCCCGGCACAGAGGCTGCGATCCGCCTCTCCTCTCTCAGCCCGACACAGAGCAGTGAGGAGCATCTTCATCTCCAGGCAGCGCAGGGCGCACCCACTGAGCAGCTGAGATGTTTGAGGTGTGTGGGAAGATAGGAGGAAGGATTGAGTTTTGTGTGGGGAGAGTGAGTGAGGCTAGTGTTTTTGTGTATAGGGTAAGATATGTGGTGTAAGTAAGAGAATGGGGGGGGGTGAATGCGGTGTTTATGATCAAGAAACAGGGTGAGTGTGCTGTGTGACAAACGGGATACATGAGGTTTGTGTTGAGTTAAAGGGTGATTATAATGTGTTAAGGTGAATGTGGAGTGTGCATGAAGAGGGTGGTGAGTTTAGGGTGTTCGCTTTTGAAAATAAGGGAGTGTGAATGCGTGTAACTGAGTGGATGAGTGAGGTCTGAAGAGCAGGGGTGCCCCGAGATTTAAAAAAATCCTTCAGGGGTGCCCCTCTCAATAAAGGTTGAGAACCCCTGCAATAGGGGAGTAAGGCTGTGGCCACGCTGCCGCTGAGCGCACGCATGCTTGAGCGGTGACGTCACCAACTCTCCAAGCATGAGCGCTCGGCTGTCCTGCATATTTTTTTCAAACACAAGAGGGGGCGTGGCCAAGCAGTGACGGGCGCTGATTGCTGAAGGTCATGTGACCTTTCAGCACGCCTGGAAATCAATTTCATCTGTCTCGCCTAGCGCCTTCGAGTGTACAGACACGAGCGCGCGCCACGTGAGCGTGGCCGGACACATTGAGATTTATTGAACTCAATGTGCTAAGCGCCAAGCGCGCACAGCGGCAGCATGGACGCAGCCGTAGGCGTTATCATGCAATGTCTTACAAACTTATAACGCTTAAAAAGGGTTAACCTCTCCATTCGATACCTACCTCTATCACCCACACCTGCTGCTTTACCAAAAACGTTATTGGAAATGCATCTGTGAGCACTACTCTTTAATCATTGGACTATGTCCCTACGAGTCTCAGCAACCGCAAGTATTCTTTAATAAGTTATTTTTGAGTGCACACGTGCTATTTATAAATGGTACAGGATATTAACCCAGAGCTGGGTATTTAAGGCATTTATTCAGCTTTATTTAACTGACAGCGGGATAAATAAAATACTTTGTTCAGCCAAACCCTTACCGTAACATGCCAGCCTATCCCTAATATGCCAACATAACCTTAACCCGTGTGTCAGCCTAACCTTACCCAAATATATGCCAGCCTAATCTGACTATGCCTACCGAACCTTAAACCCAATATGCCAGCCTAACCCTTACCCTAACAACCCAGCATAACCCAAATATGCCAGCCTAACCTTAACCCCAATATGCCAACCTGACCCTTACCCTAACAACCCAGCATAACCCAAATATGCCAGCCTAACCTTAACCCCAAGATGCCAGCCTAAACCTTACCCTAACAACCCAGCATAACCCAAATATACCAGCCTAACCCTAACAACCCAAATATGCCAGCCAAACCCTTATCCTAACAACCCAGCATAACCCAAGTATGCCAGCCTAACATTAACCCCAATATGCCAGCCAAACCCTTACCCTAACAACGCATCATAACCCAAGTATGCCAGCCTAACCTTAATCCCAAGATGCCAGCCAAACCCTTACCCTAACAACCCAGTATAACCCAAATATGCCAGCCTAACCCTTACCCTAACAACCCAGCATAACCCAAGTATGCCAGCTTAACCTTAACCCAAATATGCCAGCCAAACCCTTACCCTAACAACCCAGCATAACCCAAGTATGCCAGCCAAACCCTTACCCTAACAACCCAGCATAACCCAAGTATGCCAGCTTAACCTTAACCCAAATATGCCAGTCAACCCCTTACCCTAACAACTCAGCCTAACCCAAGTATGCCAGCCTAACCCTAACATGTCAGCCAAACCCAAGTATGCCAATTTAACCTTAACCCCAATATGCCAATTTAACGTTTCAGTCTAACCCCTACCCTAATATATGCCAGGCTAAGTAAGGGAGAGGGGGGTTATAAATAACACAATGTTGCAGAATAACCATCCAGGGGGAGTTTAGGGACAGCTTGCCTACAGAGAACTGATGCCCACAGACTTCCCCCATGTCAGTGACAGGAGGAGAAGGCACAGGGGGCTCTGCGTATGTCCCCCCACACTTATGGGGGGGGAGGTTGGGGTCCATCTCTCCCCCTCCCATGCTAATATTCCTCTGCTGCCCCCTAAAATTGAGGGTCTTCAGCATGCTCTGCGCGGGGTAGTCTCACAGACAAGGGGGGGGGGGGGGGGTGCGCAGCCACTGGGCGGGAAAAGGAGCGAGCTGCAGGGCCGGTGTCAGAGACACGTGACGGGCGCGTGAATGAGGGCGCGTGGTCGGGCGCGGAGGGTGGTTGATGTCCTCACTTGAGCCACCGCGCGCCGGCACACGAGGCGTGACGTCACCGGTTACCGGGACACTCCTTAACAGCTCAGTCAGGGGACACTGAGTGACACAGCGCGTGCCAAGCAGGCAGGGAGGCAGGGAGTGACACTGTGACAGGGAGGCAGGCAGGGGCAGTGACAGTGTGACAGGGAGGCAGACAGGGGCAGTGACAATGTGACAAGGAGGCAGGGGCAGTGACACAGTGACAGGGAGGCAGGCAGGTGCAGTGACACTGACAGAGAGGCAGGCAGGGGCAGTGACACTGTGACAGGGAGGCAGGCAGGTGCAGTGACACTGACAGAGAGGCAGGCAGGGGCAGTGACACAGTGACAGGGAGGCAGGCAGGGGCAGTGACAGAGAGGCAGGCAGGTGCAGTGACACTTACAGAGAGGCAGGCAGTGATACTGACAGGGAGGCAGGCAGGTGCAGTGATACTGACAGGGAGGCAGGCAGGTGCAGTGACACTGTGACAGAGAGGCAGGCAGTGATATTGACACTGACAGAGAGGCAGGCAGTGATAGTGACACTGTGACAGAGAGGCAGGCAGTGATAGTGACACTGACAGAGAGGCAGGCAGTGATAGTGACACTGTGACAGAGAGGCAGGCAGTGATATTGACACTGACAGAGAGGCAGGCAGTGATAGTGACACTGTGACAGAGAGGCAGGCAGTGATAGTGACACTGACAGAGAGGCAGGCAGGGGCAGTGACACTGTGACAGAGAGGCAGGCAGTGATAGTGACACTGTGACAGAGAGGCAGGCAGTGATAGTGACACTGACAGAGAGGCAGGCAGGGGCAGTGACACTGTGACAGGGAGGCAGACAGGTGCAGTGACACTGTGACAGAGAGGCAGGCAGTGATAGTGACACTGTGACAGAGAGGCAGGCAGTGATAGTGACACTGTGACAGGGAGGCAGTAAGGCAGGTGCAGTGACAGTGACACTGACAGGGAGGCAGGCAGGGGCAGGGAGGCAGGCAGGGGCAGTGACACTGTGACAGGGAGGCAGGCAGTGATAGTGACACTGACAGAGAGGCAGGCAGTGATAGTGACACTGACAGGGAGGCAGGCAGGGGCAGTGACACTGTGACAGGCAGGTGCAGTGACAGCGACACTGTGACAGAGAGGCGGGCAGGTGCAGTGACAGCGACACTGTGACAGGGAGGCAGGCAGGTGCAGTGACACCAACACTGTGACAGAGGCGGGCAAGTGCAGTGACAGCGACACTGACAGGGAGGCAGGCAGGCAGGTGCAGTGACACCGTGACAGAGAGGCCGGCAGGGGCAGGGGCAGTGACACTGTGACAGGGAGGCAGGCAGGGGCAGTGACACTGTGACCCTGTGACAGAGAGGCAGGCAGGTGCAGTGACACTGTGACAGGAGGCAGGCAGGGGCAGTGACACTGTGACAGGGAGGCAGGCAGGGGCAGTTACACTGACAGGGAGGCAGTCAGGGGCAGTGACAGCGACACTGACAGAGAGGCAGGCAGGTGCAGTGACAGTGTGACAGAGGCAGGCAGGCAGTGTGACAGGGAGGCAGGCAGTGACAGCACATTGGGGCAATGAGATATTGGTGCTGCCTCAATATGCAGTGACACTGACAGAGAGAGACAGTTCAGTGACATTGTGACAGAGGGAGAGACAGTTCAGTGACATTGTGAAAGAGAGACAGTTTAGTGACACTGACAGAGAGAGACAGTTCAGTGACACAGAGAGAGAGAGAGACAGTTCAGTGACACTGTGACAGAGAGGTGCACCCTTTCTATGTAGGGACACTGTGACAGAGAGACAAGCAGGTGTGGTAACAGTTATTTTACACTGCGGTAACGAGATATTGGTGCTGCCTTAATATACAGTGACAGTTCAGTGACACAGAGAGAGAGAGAGAGAGAGAGAGAGAGAGAGAGAGAGAGAGAGAGAGAGAGAGAGAGAGAGAGAGAGAGAGAGAGAGAGAGAGAGAGAGAGAGAGAGAGAGAGAGAGAGAGAGAGAGAGAGAGAGAGAGAGAGAGAGAGAGAGAGAGAGAGAGAGAGAGAGAGAGAGAGACAGTTCAATGACACTATGGCAGAGAGACAGACAGTTCAGTGACACTGTGTGATAGAGAGACAGACAGTTTAGTGACAGTGAGAGAGACAGTTCAGTGACAGTGACTGAGAGAGACAGTTCAGTAACAGTGTCACAGAGAGGTGCACCCTTTTTATGCAGGGACAATGTGTAACAGAGAGAGACAGGTGTAGTGACACGGACAAAGAGACAGTTTTGTGGCACTATGACAAAGAGACAGAGAGTTCAGTGACACTGTGACTATGAGACAGAGAGTTCAGTGACAGTGTGACAGAGAGCGGTGCTCATTATGCAGTAGCAGAGTGGTGACACTGTGTGACAGTGAGGTGCCAGCTTCCCATGCAGTCACAACACTGTGGAACAGAGATAAGAAGATGCATCGTCCCATGTGGTGACAGCCGAATGATACAGGCACCCTCTAAATCAGGGACAAGTCACTGGCGCCAGAGGTGGCCCCGTCCCACTTGGTGACATCACCGTCACACAGCTTTACAGGCGGGAATGAGGGGAGGTAAGGCCAATGTGACATGCGACATTTCTAAAGGTAAACATTTGGTTCGGTTACCTAATTGTCAGTTGTATATATTTAAGCATAAATATAATTAATGCTATCATTGCATGATGGCAACCTCCGAAGCTGGAGATTAACAAATTCAGGATTTAAACACTTACAAAAAAACAATAACAAGCAAAAAAAGAGCAGAACCTGCTCATTGGGAAAATAGTAACATAATATCAACTAAAGTCAAATAGGCTTCTGGGGAATTGCTCATTTAAATAAAATGCCTTATCTGGGGCTCATGTTGGCATTTGCCAGGTGATGAATCACTGGGACTGTGGGATTAACTTTTAATGCCAACAGGTATCGGACAACGACCTAGGTTCACTAAATGTTGATATTGCTACGTTAAATGTTAGCGTTTTACAGAAAATGCAATACAAATACTGTATTGTATTGTATGTCTTTATTTATATAGCGCCAAAAGTGTACTCAGCGCTTCACAAAGAATACAGTACAGGGAATTTTTAAAATACAATAAGTGCAGCAAAAATCAGACAATGGGAAAGGACATCCCTGCCCCGAAGAGCTTACAATCTAAGAGGTCTGAGGGGAAACTTACAGAGACAGCAGGTGAGGGAATAAGTGCAGTAGATGGGTGTTAACCTTTTCATTTAACACCATTTAAAGGGGAAGAGGTGGCGGGGAAGAGATGGCAGGGAGGCATGGGTGGGATCAGGTGTGTATGTCTGGCTTCAGGCTTAGGGGAGATCCCCAGCAGCAGGAATGAGTAGATAGAGGGTGTGAATAGAGGATAAGTGTATGTGTTTTTTATTGAGGGGTAAAGAAGATGGAGATATATGAATAGAGTTGGAGACATGGGGCTGGTAGAAAGAAATGTGTATTTTGAAAAGAAGCGAGGTCAGAGCAAATATAAATAGTAGCAGCATCATGGCAGCAGTAGTTTAGTGCTGAGATGTGTGGTCTGGGATAGAAAATGTCCACCTTTCCAGCGTAGTTCACATCCAGGATTGAGGGTCCGTAGGTGTTCTGTAGTCCCCTTGTTTCCCTCCTGGTGAACTCCCTGTTAAACTCGACCATGCCACTTAAAACTGGGCACTTTGAATCTTTGGCTGCTTTTCACAGCTAGGGCTGCTCTGGTTGCACTTATAAAGGCTAAATAAGTCACCTGACAGAATTTATTTCAGCCCAACCACCTTAATTAGCACATGTGAGGCATATTAACACAGATGGTTTTTTCAACAGGGTCTTGTCATGCCTAAGTGTTAGTGTAAGTTAATTTAATTAAAAGTAGACTAAAAACTACAAATACAAATACACATAGCACAGGATTGCTTGCAGACAGACAATTCAGATATGTTTTTTTTACCTAGTTGTAACAACTAAAAATACACATAGCACAGGATTGCTTGCAGACAGTCAGACAGTAACTATAAGCGCAGCCTAAAGTAGCCATTATATACATGAGAAAGATTTGCCTGATGCCAGCCATTAGGTGCTAAAAGTTGGTGATATTTTTTTTGTCGGTAGCTCGATATCGGCAGTTATCAAGAGTTTAGTAAATAAGTAATTTAGCGTTAATTGTATATGTGTATGTATGTCTTTATGTATATAGCGCCATTAATGTACATAGCGCTTCACAGCAGTAATACACGTGACAATCAGATAAATAACAAATAATATAAATAACACATAACGGGGAGAAGCGCTTCAGACATAAAAGTAACATTTAGGAAAAGGAATCCCTGCTCCGAAGAGCTTACAATCTAATTGGTAGGTAGAAAGAACGTACAGAGACAGTAGGAGGGCGTTCTGGTAAGTGCGTCTGCAGGGGGCCAAGCTTTATGTATAGGGTGTTAATTATCAGCCACGGTGCTACTCGTATTTATTTATTTATTGCTTCGCTAAGCAGATTTTTTCTGAAGGTGGGATAGAGTGCTAGTCGGGTATTGAGGGGAAGTGCATTCCAGAGGTGCGGGGCAATCAGTGTGAAAAGGTTTAAGGCGGGAGAGGGCTATAGATACAAAGGGGGTAGAGAGAAGACATCCTTTGCAAAATCGTTGTTAAAGTTATCTCACTTGCATACGTAATTAGGCGATGCTGTCCAAGTGTTAAAGCGTTAGTGAATACGGCCTTAAATTTAACGCTGACTTTTGAGATATATCTCATAGAGCAATACATGGGATATTCATCGATAGCAATTGTTGACCTTCAGTGAATCTAGGCCAGGGGTGGCCAACTCCAGTCCTCAAGGGCCACCAACAGGTCAGGTTTTAAAGATATCCCTGCTTCAGCACAGTTGGCTCAATCAGATCTGATCTAGTCCAATGACTGGAAACTCCAGCTATCAGAAAGCAGCCTGGAGCCCCTCGGTGATGGGGGCACCTGCCCGCAGGGGCTTGGCTCCCCTCTCTTTCCCTCCCCCACCTCCACACATTTGGTGCTGGTCCAAGTGCTGCTTCCCCTCTCCCCCCCAGCTTGGCTGGATTGCATACTGTTTCCCCTCCCCTTCCCCGGTGTCACGGTGGGCGGAGCTAAGGGGATTTGAAGGAGCGCAGGGGAAGGAAGGCAGTCTGCTTTCTGGGAAGAAGTTACACTGTGCAGGAGTTGTGGGACAGGCTACTGAAGAGGGGGGTGCAGGTTGGATGCAGAGGGGGATTCAGAAGGGAATGCAGAGGGGGTTGTTGGATACAGGTTGGCTGAAGAGGGGGGTGCAGGAGGGATGCAGGTGGTGTGTGAAGGCTGCTGGACAGGCCACAAACAGGCTCTTTTTAGAGGGGCTGGATGGCATCAGCAGCAACTTGCAGGAGGTGGTGAGGCTGGAGTTTACACTCGGAAAGGGGGGCCTCCCACTTGGGTTTGCATAGGTGTTGGGGTCCCCACTTGAGCCCCTCACTGGGGTGGGGAAACTATACTTGTGCCCCACAGTAAGAAGATGGGGACTTCACGGGAGCCCCCATGGGGTTGGTGGGCTCCCTTTTAGGGGGGTAGTCCCACTTAAGCCCCTGTGGGTGCTGTGGTGGCTCAGCTTAAAATCCACACGGGTTGGAAGCCCCACAAGAGTGGGGGAACTATTTGAGCCCCTGTGGGAGTGTGAGGCGCTACACATGACCATTGGAGTGGGGAACCTCACTTGAGCCCCTCACTGAGGGGGGGGGGCTATACTTGTACACCTGGGGGGTTGGAGTGCCTCCCACATGGGTGGGAGCAGTGGTGCGCAAACTGTGGGGCGCGACCCCCAGGGGGGGCGCGAGACTGCCGACGGGGGGCGCGGGGTTTACAGAGGCCCCGCGCGCTTCCCGAAGGCACTTAAATTAAGTGCCGGGGGAGCTGCAGGGCCTCTGTAAACCATACTTACCCGTGGCTCCGGCGGCTTCCTCCCGGCGTCGCCATGGCAACGCGGCGTCAAAATGACGCTGCGAGGTCATGTGACGCCACGTTGCTATGGCAACGGGACGTCATTACGCCGGAGCGAGGGTACGTTGGGGTTGGGGGGGGGGGCGCGGGAGTGAGGGGACAGCCGGCAGGGGGGCGCAGGGAAAAAAGTTTGCGCCCCCCTGGGTGGGAGGACCCACATGAGGTAAGGGGAGCTACACGGGAGCCCCCACTGGGATGCAGGGGGGGGGGAGGGCAGCCAAGCTGAACTTGGAGTGCTCAGTGGGTTAATTTCTTTTAAAGGTGTGTGTTTTCTTGTAATTGAAAGCCAGTAACTAACTTTTTATCTTCTCTCTCCTGCCTGATTGAGCCAGCAGTGAGGGTGAGTAGTTGATTGCTACCCTAACACTCCTGGTTGGTGTGTGACCCTATTTAAATCAGAGGCTTGTGGCGAATCCTGAGCTTGGGTGTCCTGATCTGTTTGACTGTGGTTGATTTCACGTGCTGGCTGTAATAGGCGTGGAATTGGAGCCAGTGCTGGGTATACTAGCAGGGGTGGCTGAATGTGGGGAGTGTACAAGGGGTTCATTTATTTTAAAAATATGTGGTATTATCCAGAGGGATCTTCTGTGAATGATGGCAACAACAAGGAGCTTTGCTTGTGGGTTATGCACATTTTGATCAGGCTGCAGCATTAGTGGACAGGTACAGGCAGAGCGCGCTTCTGGCGAAGGCGGACATACAATCGGCATTTAGGTTACTACCAATACACCTCAGTGCGTTCACCTGGTCAGGAACTACAACTCTGCCTTATCCTCTCTTGATCTACATGCCCCGCTTTCTCTCTGCCGACCTCGCCCTTTTAACCCCAGACCCTGGCTAAATTCCCATACGCACATGCTGCGTTCCTCTGAACGCCTCTGGAGGAAATCTCACACTCGCAGACTTCCTTTACTACAAATTTATGCTGTCCTATTTCAACTTTGCCCTCTTTCAAGCTAAACAAACCTACTTTTCTTCACTAATTAACACACACAAGTCTAACCCACGCCGACTCTTCTCTGTCTTTGACTCTCTATTCAGACCACCCTCGGCTGCCTCCTCTTCTTCCGCCATCTCACCTCAGGACTATTTTAAGGAAAAGGTGGAAACCATACGTCAGAATATCCCCTATGTTTCCTCCTCCCATCCCACACCCCTTCCCAATTCTCCTCCTGCCATCCTTGACTCTTTTTCCACTGTCTCAGAGGAGGATGTGTCGCTGTTGATCGCCTCTTCTCCTTCTACCACCTGCCCTTTTGACCCCATTCTCTCCCATCTCCTAAAACCTCTTGCTCCTACGATAATCCATACGCTCACACACATTTTTAACTCTTCCCTCTACTCTGGTACCTTTTCCTCCTCCTTCAAACATGCAACAGTTATAACATTACTCAAAAACAGCAAGCTTGACCCTACCTGCCTTTCTATCGACCTGTTTCACTCCTGCCTTTTACCTCCAAACTCCTTGAACGTCTTATATTCTCTCGTTTGTTCCATTTTCTCAACACCTATTCTCTCCTAGACCCTCTACAATCTGGCTTCCGCACTGCTCACTTCACTGAAACAGCCCTCACTAAAATAACTAATGACCTCCATGCTGCCAAAGACAAAGGTCATTACACTATGCTCATATTACTCGACCTCTCTGCACCATTTGACACCGTGGACCACCCTCTTCTCCACATTCTCCATACTCTTGGTATTCGTAACAAAGCTTTATCCTGGATCTCCTCCTACCTCTCCCATCGTGCTTTCAGTGTCTCTTTTGCTAACACCTCTATCAATCTCTGTGGGGGTACCCCAGGGCTCTGTCTTGGGACCTCTTCTCTTTTCTCTGTACACACTCTCTCTAGGTGATCTAATCACATCTCTTGGGTTTAAATATCACCTCTATGCTGACTTTTCAACCCCTGACCTTACACCTGCTGTAAAGACCAAAGTTTCTGAATGTCTCTGGACCATATCATCCTGGATGGCCCTCTGCCGACTTAAACTTAACATGGCAAAAACAGAGCTCCTTACTACCTCCTTCCACATTACTGTTGGAAGTACCATCATTCACCCAGTAGCCCAAGCACGCTGCCTAGGGGTCACACTCTCCCACATTCTCTCCTCACATTAAAAACATAGCTAAAACCTGAAGATTTTTCCTCCGCAATATTACAAAGATACGCCCTTTCCTCTGTTACTTGACTGCTAGAACTTTGACTCGGGCCCTCATTCTCTTCTGTCTCGATTACTGTAACCTCCTGCTGTCCGGCCTTCCTGCCTCTCACCTGTCTCCCCTACAATCTATTCTTAACGCAGCTTCCAGAATCACTTTACTCTTTACTAAATCTGTCTCAGCATCTCCCCTGCTGAAATCCCTCTCCTGGCTTCCTATCAAATCATGCATCTCACACTCCATTCTCCTCTTCACTTTTAAAGCTTCACACTCTTCTGCCCCTCCTTACATCTCAGCCCTAATTTCTCGCTATGCACCACCCCGACTCTTGCGTTCTGCTCAAGGATGTCTTCTCTCTACCCCCTTTGTATCTAAAGCCCTCTCCCACCTTAAACCTTTTTCACTGACTGCTCCACACCTCTGGAATGCCCTTCTCCTCAATACCCAACTAGCACCCTCTCTATCCATCTTTAAGACCCACCTTAAGACACACTTGCTTAAAGAAGCATATGAGTAGCACTGTGGTTAATACTATACACGATACATAAAGCTTGGCCCCCTGCAGACGCACTTACCAGAATGCCCTCCTACTGTCTCTGTACGTTCCCCCTACCAATTACATTGTAAGCTCTTCGGAGGAGGGACTCTTCTTCCACAATGTTACTTTTATGTCTGAAGCACTAATTCCCATGATGTGTTATTTGTAGATATTTGTTACTTATATGATTGTCAAGTGTATTACAACTGTGAAGCGCTATGTACATTAATGGCGCTATATAAATAAAGACATACATACATACATACTGGGATGCAAGCTTGGTGACCAGAATTTGTGGCTTTGTGTTTGCCAATGGGGTGTGCCCTGTCATGCTTCTACTTTGAAACTTTCAGCACTTTCCTGGAATGGGTAGTCTGGAAAAGAATGCAGGCGGTGGCACTATTTAGACAATTTTGTTCATATTTATTTATAAAATGTTTTGCCAGGAAGTAATGCATTGGGAGTTGCCTCGTTTTCAAGTATGTCCTGGGCATGGAGTTAAGATGATGAATGGTACATGGTTGCAAATACGTGGTTGCATGGGTGAACAGGGGTATACATTGTGTGCGGTACATTGCATGCACAGTTGGAGATGGTATGTATTGTAGGCGTATGTAACAGTTGCAGCGGATGGAGGTGTGAGACATCTTTGGTTTTGAGGGAACTTGGACTGGTGGTGGCTGTGGGAGTCTCCGGTGGATTGTTCCAGTTTTGGAGTGCACAGTGGTAGGAGGAGCGGCCGGATACATTGCTGAACCTTGGGACCATGAGCAGTCTTTTCGAGTCAGATCTCAGATGAGTGCTACATGTGGTAGGGGAGAGGAGCTTGCTCAGATAGACGGGTAGCTTGCCCAGAAAGTATTTTGAAGGCAAGACATTAAAGATGAACTTTGCGCCTAGACTCAAGTGATGATCAATCTAGTTCTTTGAGCATTTTACAGTGGTGTGTTGTAGTTGCATAGGTCCAGGGAAGTCAGATTTGTGCGCCAGATGGCTATCAAGAGTTTTTAGCAGGGGCATGTGAGTTGGCGGTGGAAAAATGGAGGGCCCCACTACAGTTCTGTTTTTAGGAATCTAAATTGATTCGGTTCTTATGGAATATAGGTTGCCTGGGGAGAATGTGAGGGCTTTAAGAAGTTCCATGGAGGCATTTATGTTTCTCAAAAAAGCAACATGGAGAAGTTTTCAATCCTTAATGAGACACCTGTTTTTTGCAGCCAGAATTATGCCAGTGGGGAGGGTATTTTCTAAACGGCTAGCGGCTTATACGGCTGGGGTGAGACGACCACATCATTTTGTAAGGGTAACGGCGGAGATCCGGAGGGATTTGGGGGTGTGGTTTGAGTTCTTGCAGTGCTACAATGGGAGGACACTGTGGATGGGTTCGGCCTACATTCAACAACAAGCTCCAGCTTTTTGCGGCAGTGGGAGTCATGTGCGGAGAGGTGGCCGCTATCTTGGGTGTGGGGGCGGTAACGTCAGTAGACTGTTAGGTCATTCCTTATTGACCTATCTCAGATTTAGGTGCGTGGAGGAATAGTTCAAGTGGTGTGGTCAGATATTGGCCACGGGAAGGTTTGGAAAGGGGGTGCAGCGAAATGTATGTTACAGGTTGGAAGGCTGGGTGATAAGTCACCCAGAGTTCAATTCAGCAAATAGTGGATTTTCTCACCCAAAACAGGGTACACTCATCCGAAATAGGGTTAGACTTGTGTAATATGACACTTTAGGAGGGCCTTGCGGGTCTGGCAGTACATAGCTAGTTTAAGGGGATTAAATAGCCCCGTGGGTTGTGGATGTTGGGGGGTAGGTGTGTGTGTTAACCTTGCCAGCGGGGGCTCTATGGTGCAGATAACCCCTAACACCTTGTGGTGGCTGGGGGTTGCGAGTGGGCAGGGCTCATTTGTGAGTGGTTCCCTCGGCCCAGTATCGCGTAATGGCCGGACCATCGGGCGCATGGCTTGGTGGGTCTTGCGGGCCATGGTTGGGGTGCCATCGGCCTTTACCCGGGGGGAGAGCACGCTGGCAGGGTTGGCACTTACCAGGGTTTATTTGTATAAATAAAGCTGTGGCCTTTGTACCTTCAGAACTTTGTTGTGTGTTTATTTATATGTGGGTTGGGGGGGGGGGGGGAAAGAGGGGAGGGAAGCCACTAATTGAGCCAGCTGTGCTGAAGTAGGGATATCCTGAAAACCTGGCCTGTTTGCGGCCCTCGAGGAGTGGAGTTGTGCAGGCCTGCAATAAAGTATTGCAATTTTCACTGGATCCTTGACCTTATAATGAGATGACTCATGAAAGTAGTGCTTAAGGGAATTTCACTTGCATCCAGTTGGTTAAATATTTGTCTGCTTTGTTAATATTTGTTTTTGATGGGGCTTGTTTTTGCAGTCCGTACTGTACTTTATTTTGTTGTTGTTCCCTGCCCTGGAAATTTAAAAATTAAAATTAGGAAGAACCGGGCGCTTGATGACGAATGTTTTGTGGTGTCAGAGACAACAACACCCTGGCAGTTCAAAGTTTGTCAAAATAATTGTGTGTGATCACAGTGCAAAACAGACATTCTAGCCAATGACTGATGAAATAGCGTCTAGGATGTGAGTGTCGGCCTCGCATATCCATATCATTTTGACTGAGCCACCTGTGCTGAAGCGGGGATATCCTGATGGTTGCCATTGTTGGCCACCCCTGGTCTAGTCTACCTTAATATCTAAAGAAGGGGAACATGGGAAATATATGAAATCATAACACATTGTCCATGCTGATCAGTATGTATTGGTGCTTACATGATATGAAAACTGCTGCAACCTCATGGCTGCCAGGTGGGCCTCTAGCAGCGCAGGGGTTAAATGTTTGAGACCATGTCAGGGAGATGTACTATGGGGCCTATGCAGAGAGCAGCGGTAAGGGGAATAGCGGCATTTTTTGGAGAAAAATGCCTTTAGAAAGGCAGGTACTGGCGAGTTTTTAAAAAAGCGCCATTTTTTTTTTTTTATTTGCAAATTTCGCCGCGCGGCTGGAGAGTACTTAAATCTCTCCAGTGTTGAAAACTGCCGTATTCAGAGAGGCGCGATCGCGATTTTCAACATTTTGCTTCTCCAAAAAAATTTGGCAAGAAGCTGGAGCTCGGCGGCCGGTGGGGGAGAAAAAAACAAAAAAACGCGATTTTTTTCCCCCCACAAGTTTCCACAGCGCTCATATCGCCGGTTGAAACTCTCCATATGCAGACAGCATTCTAAATGTAGTTTTCGGACCTTTCTGCATATGGAGAAAAAAAATCTCCATTAAAGCTAATTTTTATTCCCCTCTCCAATTTGAAATAGCGCTGCTCTCTGCATGAGGCCCTATATGCCTTATTGTTATGTGTGTTGTCCTCATTCTAGTGACAATTATAGGTCATTTGTGTCCTTAAGGTCTGGGATTACTTGAGACCTCCCTGTGCTGCTCAGTTCTACAATTTGGATGTATGAATAAAACATATTGCATTGAAAAATTAGCACAAGAGTCGGCTTTACAGCAGCATCCCCAGAATAGCATGTTAAATGGAAACGGGAGTCTGCAGGGGAACTTTGTGTATTTACATATGTGAAGAAAGGAAACAAATATTTATGTCTCAAAAAACATTCAATAATTTACACACTATCTTTACATGGCTACGTATGGAAATAGTTTTAGGTAACTTGTCTTTGAAACTATCCTTAATGAAGAACTGTACAGTTAGGATTTATTATACTGTGTACTGGAGCCGCTAATTGCTATGCAAAAACGAAGCGAAAACGATCTAATTAGGATTATCTCTCCCAAAAAGATTTATTTCTGTCTTTCAAATAGTGGTTGTACCCTGTGGAATAGCATGATACATTCAAATAAACTATTTTCTTCACGCAGTCTTTGGCTGCATAGTTATAATTAGAGATTTAAATTGATAGTTGGGTACGGTTTGCCTCAAAGGAATTGCTGACAAAGCATAAGATTTGCCAATGCTTTACTGCACTTCCTTTCACCAAATTCCTGACATATTTATAGTGTGCAGTTAATCCAGTGGTGGGCAACTCCTCTCCTCAAGGGCCACCAACAGGTCAGGTCTTCAGGGTATCCCTGCTTCAGCATAGGTGGTTCAATTAGGTTAGGTCTTCAGGGTGTCCCTGCTTCAGCACCGGTGGCTCAATCAGAGGCTCAGTCGAAGACTGGGCTGCTGATTGAGCCACCTGTGCTGAAGCAGGAATATCCGTAAACCCTGATCAGTTGGTGGACTTTGAGGACTTGCGTTTGCCAGCCAACTACTGACCAACTGATTGAGCAACCTATGCTGAAGCAGGTATATCCTGAAAACCTGACCTGTTGGTGGCCTTCGAGGACTGGCGTTAAATAATTTCCGTAAAGTACTATCATATACATATATTGTTAAATGTGCCTATTGATTATGAATGTACTTCTTCAAAACATAGAAATGGCAATTAAAACAAGCCACAGCAAACCTTTTGATGTATAAAATGTCTATGATGTTTAGTTAAGAAGTGTTATTATTTTGCAAACCGAAAAGGATGTGAGACAACGTTTGACAGGCTTGCCTGCTGTTGTGTTTCTCCTTTCTCAGTGACATTTTATTCCACTCTAAAAATAAAACAGCAACTGTATTTGTTGCCTCCATGCAAAGTTTTTGGAAGCTAGCCAGTCTCCCGACACCATTGTTAAACTATTCAGTTACAGAAAAATAATCTTTTGTGTAAGAAATACGTTTTTGTTACATTTCATAACATTATAGGCTGAAGAAGCTCAGTGGTAAGAACGCTAGCCTTTCATGTGGGTGAACGTGGTTACAGTTCCTGTGCCAGCTCTAAATGGGCAAATTGCTTTGTCTCTCTTTGCCTGTGGCACCTAAATTACATTGTAAAATCTTTTGGGGGTGGGGCACAGTGCTGTATACTTAATCAGTGCTGCAGTATATGAGAAATGTGTAACTCGGCACTCAGACAAAAGTGCTATTTAAAAAAAAAAATGTTCAAATATTATTTGCATGTGAATATATATATATCTAGTCTGCTCTGCAGCCTATTAATTGGAAACTAATATATTATATTAGTGACTTTTTATAATATATGTATTTCTGTTTATTTTCAAACAATGAAACATAGAGTGATAACATTTCTTACAATCTCATTACATTAAAAATACTTTAACTCCATATATTAAAGCAGCAGTTCCTCCTAATCCTTTTTTTTTTTTTTTTTTTTTTTGAAGTGCCCACTTTTGTATAGGAAGCAGGGTGGTCCCCGGAGATGAACCGCGTTAATTTCAGCTCCGGGGACCCCTGCTTCCCGAGATACTTGATTGGGGAAGGGGCCGCCAGTTCCGTTTACATCTCCTGCATTGCGCCGGCCAATAGGAAGCCAGCTTCCTTTGGACCTGCGTGACGCGGGGAAGTACCGGCAGCCCCTTCCTCGGTATGTATCTCGGGAATCTGGGGGGGGGGGAGGTCGGGTCTCCAGAGCTGAAATGATCACACAGTTGAGGACTTTCCCATGTTTTAAACATTAAATAACACATCATAAATGTTAACCTAAGTTGGAAACAGAAGTGCAAATGAAAACAAAGTGACTTTTTATCCATATACTTGATATATCCTTTTAAAAATTTGTCCTAACTGCTTTCTTCACTTTGAAAAATTCAATTCAAGAACTCCTTGCCAATATGGATTTAATAATGTAAATAATACAGAATCCAAACCAGTGCATTGGCAGTATTGGTAATACACTTATAAATGGCCTATTAAATTAAATTTAGGATACTCAGACCGTCATATTTTATCATACCTGGAAAAACTCCTCACTGGTAATTAGATATTGAAGGTATCTACACATTATAAAGTGCGACAGAGTGGGAGATTAATGTATCATTGCATTTTTCTTTACAGTATAATAGTATATTATACTCTGGTATATTTTTGATGCTCTGATTTATCTTTGTGTATGTCATATGCTACTTAAACCCAGATCCACAAAAGAGAATCAGTGTTAAGATTTAGCATGCCTCATCTCTCATTCATATGAATAGGAGTAATGGCGTGCTAAATCTTAGCACCATTTTGTAGATTTGGGCCTTTGTAGGTTACTATACATTTTAGTCTGGGAATTAGGGATAGTTTATGTCGTTACCTGAATTGGAAGAGAAAGGAGATAACTACCTGATTGCACCATGTGTATGTACATGTTTGGCATTGAGCAAGGGTCATATTTTCTGCAAAAAAATCAGACCTGTTTAAAAGGAGCTATTCATGCTTTTTTTTAAATTAGTGTTTTTTTAACATAGGTATGAAGCAGGGGATCTCCCGGCTTCCCGAGATACCTCCAAATGGGGTAGGCTTCAATCCTATGTTAAAAAAAAACTAATGGCAAAAAAAAATGGATTGCCGCTTAAAGTTGGTTCTATAACTCTATTTGGCTAATAATATATCCATAAAAGTTAACTTTTAAAAAAACAACTACTGTATCTAGTTAAACAGATTTTTTGGAAAAGCTGAAAGCTCCCCTGGTTAATCATGTATTTTATTATTTAATTTTAAAAAGCATATGGCAACTAAATTCATTTCTGCATTTGACCTTGGGGGTGAGTAAAGATTGAGATGATTGTTTCAAAATAAAAAATAAATCTCCCTGGAGTGCATGCACGATATCGACGCATATGGACGTGGGAAGAGACTGCCCCGTGGGCCTTCATTATAATTTAATCGATATTTTGTCCGAAACTCAATAAAATGACTACAAAACCTATCCAAACACAATATCATCCAGGATGCTACCGAAGCACAAAAATGTTTTGCCCGGAACGCGGATCCTGGTAAGGATTAGTATGAGAAACGTAATCAGATTCTCATAACGCCTGCCTACCCTGCTTTTTATTTTCCCCATCTCAGCCCCTCATAGACTTATTTCCCATTATCCCAGCCACCACTATTACCTGCTTAATCTTACCTGGACATTCCATTTTCAGCCTGTTTTGACGGTACTAGGATAAAAGGACCATATTGAATACCTACTGTATAGGGAAGTAAAATACGTTTTTGAAAATATGTTGTATTTACTATTTAATGGCTAATTAATCTGCAATCAAACTTATTCCTAGAAATGTTAAAGGTCTTAGTTCTAACTGTAAGCGAAGACTAGCACTGTCCGCGTTCAAAAGGATACAGGGTGATAGTATCTTTTTTTTAAGAAACCCACTTTAACAGACAAGATCCTCCCGATACTTTTAACAGGACGTACACTATGGCATTCTCCTCTTTTAATAGCAAGTGAAGAGGAGTTGCCATCTTAATTAAATATGATGTTCCCTTCCAGATCCAAGATCTCAAAAGAGACTCAGAAGTTATACTGTATATATAATTTTTCAAGGATCACTTTCAGGAACAGATATCACACTTGTATATGCTCCAAATGAACAACAGTCAAAGTTCTTGAAAGCGACACAGAGGATTCTCCCCCACATCTTTGATTGTTGAGGGTGACTTTAATATGGCCCAGTAGTTAGATAAATCTAACCTACTAGATCATTCCAATTCTTCCACTATTATTAAAATAGCTAACAAATGTCAAAGATATAATGAAATAATTCTCTTTAATTGATGCCTGATGATCCAAAATTCAGGGTCAAAGAGATTCTCCCCCACAAGACTCTTACTCCTGGATAGACCATATTGGTAGTCCTGAGGTTCTTCAAAAAAGTGCTCAAGCCATGATAGGCCTAATTAGGTGGTCAGCTCAGTCACCAATAGATATATCATTTTTAGCCCTTATTACTCTAAATACTAGAATAACAAAGTTTAGAATTGATGGAAGTGGTCAAATCCTTGAAGTTACAGTAGCTAAAGCCCCTGGCATAGACTGTCTTCCCAAACATATTATATAAAAAAAATATCAATTTACTAGCTCCAAATCTATTGAGTTTGTTCAATTCCTTTTTAGAAGGCAAGAATTTCCCCTCAAAAATGACAAAAGCTAACATTGCAATAATACACAAAGAAGGGTAAGGATCCCTTAGGATGTGGAAGTTATAGACATATCTCCCCATTAAACTCAGATATTAAGGTTAAATTCGATACTACAGTACCTAGACTGATTCATGTTAATCAGGTAGGTTTTGTGGACGAATGCCAGGCCTCTGCCAATACTAGAAACAATATAAATATTAAAGAGCATGTTAACATAACAAAAAACAAAGTCCTTCTGTTATGTCTCAACCCTGAAAAAGCATTTGATAGGATCAGTTGTCCTTTCCTCAACATGGATGAAGGTGCTTGCATGCACCAAAATATTGGATGCTGATATGCCTTCTTTAAGTCATTAAAATTACTTTCATTTGACTTTACTGACTATTGCTTCCCTTTTCTCAACAAGACATTAGAGACTTGTGGATTTGAGGGTCCCTATCTTAAAGGGATTCAAGCTCTTTCTAAATTCCCGGTAGCAACACAGCAGATTTCTCCCAAAAGGAAATCTGTATGAAAGAAAAATTACAAATTGCACCAGACAAGGTTGCTCTCTCTCATCACTACTGTTTGCTATCACACTACTGACCCTCGCATGCACAATTACAAATACAGTAACCCTAATATTTAAGGTATACAAATCGGCAAAGAGACCTACAGTATAAACTCGCTCTTCACAGACTATATAATTTAACCATTTCAAATTCACTAACATCACTATATAACTTACATGCCTCACTAACTAAATGTGAATCTCTGGCTACAAAATTATTCTAACTAATCTTAAGCCTTAAATTTAACTTGACCACAACACGAGGTCAAATTGTTACAGACTAACTTTAGTGACAGATGGAAAGATGCCCATCTCAAATATTTGGGCATATTTTTAACTAAGAACTATCATTCCATATTTAAATATAACTACATGCCTTATCTCAAATTAAATACAACAAAAAACAAACACAGATTCCCATAGCTACTTCCAATGTGACAAAAATACACAGTGCAATACCTATATATTCTCTTGAAAAAGGGTCATTTAATATATTCTCTTGAAAAAGGGTCATTTAATTTAACCCTTTGGCCAAAGCGTTGTGAGCCTGCTGCCAGTTCAAGGCATGACCGTTATCAGGTTCTAACACTACCTGAGTTAAAATTCTTATTTACCTGTATAATTAAAGGAAGAATTATCTGCATTTGATTTGTCGTAACCCAGCAAAATGAAACTGACCTGCCAACTTGGAAAGTGGGGAGGAGCGAGCTTAAACCTTCGGGAGGGGGGGGGGGGCACTAACCTCCCAAAAACAGCTGAGACCAGCTGCACAAAGTTAATAAACACACAGATACCCAATAAGCTCTGAGAACCCCCAAACATTTCCATAATATATATGTATATGTGTCAAAAGGAGTGCTAGTGGCCGTGGCTAAATGTATGCAACAAAAAACAAACAAAGATGCCCAAAGCTACTTCCAATGTGACAATAATACACAGTGCAATACCTATATATTCTCTTGAGTCCTTTTGTCTTTGCATTGAATACCTGGGGTGGAGTGTATCAACGCCTGGACACAGGAGACCACATTACTCAAGATACCAATTGTTGCCCATATACCACTTACATCTTGTGAGTAGGCTGCACTTATGAGCCAAGACTCCTTGTGTAAATAGTCTCTATTTGTTATCAGTAATTTGTACCTACAGTATAGGAGACCTCCCTAGTCATAGCTATATGAAGAAATGGGAATTGGATCTACAAATTTCAATTTCAAATGGGGATTGGTCAGATATATGGATAACGTTTCCAAAAGATCCATCTGTATTACAACAAAGGACAATATTTATGGGATAATATTTTGATGGTATCTAACACCTGAAAGGTAAATCTGATGTTCCCAACCTTTTCAAACAAAGGCTGTAGAAATTGTGGACAGATAGGCGACCTGGCACATATATGGTGGTACTGTCCTAATGGCAACGATTCTTGGTTATGATACAAGCATTGATAGAAGAAACCTTTGAGATGAAAATGTCCCTTGATCCAGTCTTATATATTCTGGCCAAATCGATTGACAACATAAATACTTCGCTTCATAAATGAATCTCCCATATACTAGCAGCAGCCAGATCTACAATCTCGGCACCTTGGAACCATTGAAACCCCCAAAAATACTGTAATTCAAAGAGTAATCAAAGTGATATTAATGAAAAGACGCATCCTTCTACATAATGTTAAAAATGTTCAAGAAATCTAAGATTGCTGGATCAATAGATATATTAATATAAGTAAAAATACTGCAAATTGTTAAAGATATAAAGTCCCTAGCAGGACTATCAATACTTAAGTTTTCAATATACGTATTCTTCGTGGTTTATCTCATCTGTCCCAAACTTACATATATAAAATATACTAGCTGAAAGTAGCCGGCTTTGCTCGGGAATTCTAAGAAACCAAAAAATACTGACATTTAGAAAATTGATAATTTTCTTTTTTTTGTTTCTTAATGCGAAATCCCCTGCTAAAACAACAACTCCATCCATAATAGTTTCATTATCTCTGAGGTCTTAAAGTGTTCGGTCGAGAGCCTCTATTGCTGTGTGTGTGGGACATTGTGCTCTCGTCCCAAACAATGATCTCGCTCTCTTGAAGAACTTTGGCTGCTCCGGTATTTTTGCTAATATTGCAAATTGTTTTTTCAGAGTGACCAAGATGAAGGGGTAGGTTGAGGATTGTGTGATGGGATCATGTAATTTGTGATGTCATCAGTTATGTCATTGCCAAGGTCATTTGTGATGTTATAAGTGATGTCATTGATGAATTGTATCCCAACATAGACAAAAGCCTGCTCAGGAACCATCATGCAAAATGTGCTTACAATATAATGCAAAAAAACAGACAAACAACTTTCCAAAATACTGTATACCGGCAGTCCTCGGTTATCCGACACAATGCGTTACTCAAAATGGCGTTGTAAAGCGAAACGTTGTAAAGCGAAACACGTTTTCCCCATAGGAACACTGTTTAAATGAAAGGTTCCGTTCCTGAAGGCATTTTTAACACCAAATATTTTATGCAGGCAATAAGATATGCAGCACACACATAAATTATATATTATATACTGTATTATATATATAATATAACATAATAAATAATATATTATATAGTATAATATAATATTATATAGTATAATATTATATATATACGCTCTTACGACGCTTTGCAACGTTGTTTATGTGAATGTGTATATATATACACACATACACAACGCTGCAAAGCGTCTTAAGAGCGTTGGATAAGCCATTTTGGCGTTGTAAAAATGAATATAGGTATGCATTGCATAGCGTTGGATAAGCCATTCGTTGTAAAGCGAAGCGTTGTAAAACGAGGACTGCCTGTATAGTGAATTGTTACTTGATTTTGAATCTGTAACAGATGCTCCTAAGTTTTGATTGTGAATGTAGGTAATTTTCGTCCTACCCTTTCCCCTCCTCCCCCTAATACCATTTTCTTATTTCTGTTCCCCTCCCCTTCAAAAATGTCAATAAAACTTAAGTGAGAAAAATAAATAAAAATAGTCTCCCATCTGCAACATTGTGACAGAACGGATAATATAAAGCAATGCCACATTAACTAATTTTTGCACCACTTTTTGCACTGGGTTTGCTGCTTGTGGAGTTTGAAAATCGGCCTCAGGTGATTTAGCTGTTAAAATGAACCGTTTTTTTATGTTTTACAGGAAATTATCCAAAGTATTACAAATTATATACTGTACTGAGACTTTAGGCTAATACCTTCTTATTCCTCTCCTATATATTTTTTCTGTTGATGTTATTGTTCAGAAACAATTTGTGTGCAATTACATGTTTTTCTTGTATTCTGTATATGTATTATAGGTGCAGTTTTCATAACAAAATAATTACAGTTCACTCATTTAACTCTTCTGTATCACTGCAAAATTGCGAAAAAGGCTCATTTGTAGCGTTTCTGAAATCTGTGTGCTACTGGAAGCTGTCTTTCAGAGCCTTAGTTATTTTATTTAAGCTGACAAAAGATCTGTAAAATGATTTCACACTGGCCTAGTTTGGCTGACACTGATTACTTTGAATTGTTCTCTGTCGATATAAAATACTAAGATGCCAAGCTTACTACATGTGTACTGCTGCTATAGTGGCAGCAACGGGGGTTTTTTTGTTTTGTTTTTTAATTTTTTTTTACATCACTCACCTATTTATGAAGCTCTCAATCTACAAATTATAAAAGGTGCATTTTTATTAGAAACTTTTGAGAAGGTTATTAGATAAAACTTTTTATATTTTATTTTTTCCTTAGAGCCAAAACATGAACAGTGACTTACAGTATGAGTATACATGTAGTAAAATACAAGAAAATCATTGCGTACACGGGTAATATAGTCAGCCAAAAAAAAAAAAAAAAGACGGAGAAAGGAGCATCGGTCCTAAAAAGCTTGCAATCTCAGAGGGTCATTTATCAAAGTCCTGGCTAGAAAATGAGGGCAACATTGGTACAAAAACACTGCACCAGATGCTGTATTTCCATCAAGAAAATGTTGTTGATTTCAATTGAAATGTTTTTCCTTAAAAAAAATAATCTCTTGTGTTTTTTGTATTGGGGAGCATTGTTGCCCCAACTTTGCAGCTGGGAGAATTTGAGAAATTACCCATTAAGTAGCATGATAGAAAACATGGGGTTCAATATACCCCGAAGCAGCAGATTGTGGGCCAAAAACAAGCATTCAAGTCAATAGGCGTTTCCACAAATATACTAAATGAGGCCAATAGAGAGAAGAAAAATATTACTTGTGAGCACATTCACATCTCAGACAGGTCTGCAACTCATGGCCTTTCCCCATTATCTCATAGCATACACTACTTCCACTGCAGCTAGGGATTCTGGGAAATGACATGCAAATAAGCACTCAGTGTCATTTTTTTGCTTCTTATCCATTTTAACTTGGAGTCCTATAAGCTTATGCCTGCTGAATTACACAGCTTTTCAGTAAAGCCTGAGAGAAAGAAAGAGTAGAAGACAGTGTAAGTGCATTAGGTTTTTCGGTATTTAGAAAATATAAAACAAATATATATATATTCACCGCGCTTCTCCGTGTAAGGAGCATGCTGCTGGTGAAAAGATTGGCCATTGGCTTACTGGGAGATGATATACCTTGAAAAGGAAGGACTAACCTTCCACACGCTGTTCAGTAAGCAATTACAGGTGGATTGGCTAAATACATCACACCCTTATAGTGGTGCCCACTGGAAGCGTGCTGCTAGGGATTTAATTCGGCCCGACAGAAAATGTAAAACAAATATATTCACTGCGCTTCTCCATGTAAGGAGCATGCTGCTGGTGAAACGATTGGCCATACATATGTGCAAAAACAGAAAGTGAATCCCTGCGCTTCTCCCATTGGGCTAACAATAAATGGGGAAATAAATATACATAGTGAAACCTACGTCTGTAAGACAAAGGAGACTTTTGGTTCCATCCTTTGATCAAATAATGACAAGCCTGCAAACCAACGTCAAGGTAAGTCTTAGTAGCAGGTCCCTATGCTAAATGAAGGTAAAATAAGGGAAGCACAGATCAACACATGAAGTATACAGAGTACATTCACAATGGTAGAATGGCTAACGGGGTAGCCAAACTACCTGACACCTCAGTAGTGCACAAGGGTTTATGGTGAACCGCAGTCAATGCACTTACTTTGATGTAGTCTGAACAGGGTGGATGATGGTGGTAATATACACAGAAAACTATTCACACGGCCCTGTGTGAGTAAAAAGTCCTCAAAGGTTTCTTTTCTTAGTCCCTCTGTCTGTCGGGTCCTTTGCTGGGTCTTAAGTTCAAGTCTCCCATATTTGGAATCACAGGATGGTCCCCAAGGGTTTAAGTAAGATGCAGAGAAAGTGGATGTTGAAGATAAAACATATGATATTTATTAATAAAACAACAGTACCATTGTGAATGTACTGTGTTTACTTCATTTGTTGATCTGCGTTCCCATTATTTTCCCTTCTTTTACAAATTCTATTGAGGATCATGGAAAGATCCTTTTAGGGTTGAGCTGCAGACATTGGACTCCGAAGTAGTGTACTAGCATTGGGGTGCATGCAGGGGCCCTCTATTACTGTAACATTAGTGCTAGTGTATCAGCATTGGGGTGCATGCAGGGGCCCTCTATTACTGTAACATTAGTGCTAGTGTATCAGCATTGGGGTGCATGCAGGGGCCCTCTATTACTGTAACATTAGTGCCTTGTTTATTTTCTTCCACAGTTAGAGAGAGCGCCCTAGTATTTTTTCTATCGAACACCTTATGCTAAATGCATACACATTTTCTGTGAAATATTCCCTGGAGGGGTTAATAAACTAAGAATAAGCTTATGTAACTTAGTGCAGTTAAAAACTGGTATATACCAGTGAAGATACTTGGATGTATGCAAGTAAAGTGAAAAGTGAATTACAGGGACCTTACTGGGAGATGATATACCTTGAAAAGGAGGGACTAACCTCCCACAAGCTGCTCAATAAGCAGTTACAGGTGGATTGGCTAGATACATTTAGAAAATATGTATGGGATGTGG
The DNA here is from genome assembly GCF_040206685.1 of Ascaphus truei. Lineage (NCBI taxonomy): Eukaryota > Metazoa > Chordata > Amphibia > Anura > Ascaphidae > Ascaphus > Ascaphus truei. Next base: position 39,614,746 of record NC_134494.1, read on the forward strand.
TAGTCATTTTGGGTTGTATTCTGTACTTTTAAAATGCTTCCTTAAAAAATTGTGTTTTTTAAAGCGCCTTGCAAAGCGGGAGTGAGGCTTTTGCAGGAAAGGTATGTCCCACTAGTAACAGTTCATAGTGGCCATGTATAAAGGTATTGCAAAGTACTGCTTCACAAATATATATTGTTACCTTGATTGTGCACCATACATAATGAAATTGCAAAACAAAGGTCTTATATTTTAAGCCTATCATATTAAAGGAGTCTACTTCAAATCAGACACAAGCTTTTTCTATGTTTAAGCTACAGGTAATTGCAATGCATTATAGAGTGATGAAAAGTTGCCAGCACAGTTTTCATTATCCAAACTCTTCCTGAATACTTTATCAAGCATACTGTATAATAGAGTGGTTTCCCCCTATAAGACAGCAAACAGGCAAACCCTCAGAAACAGATCCAATTTGGGGAATTTATGTTGCTGCCTGATCTGGAAAAGTAAAATAATTGGCCTGCATTTTGCAACAGTAGTTATCTACGTTTTCCTAAAGGGAATCTTAAACTTTAATAGTAATGAGAAATACTACTGATTGTTTGTTGTCTGTTGCATGATAAGAAAATGTGCAGAGCATTATCTGGAATATATTCTTAGAAAAAAAGGTTAAGGACATATGACATTATGGGTGTATCTAACAAATTAACTGCAAAGTCTTTGTCAGCTGCTTGCTCTTTAAGAGGATTCATTTTTGCTTATACAGACATGACACCATGTGCCTGTAAGGCAAATTCAAGTAACCCATTTTGAGCTTGTGCAATGTATGTGTTTTATACATCTGTCTACAAAAAAAAATGGAATGATGAAGAGCTTCTCAAGCAGGCCCTGTGTTATCAATCAAACAGTATAGTAGTTAATTCTTCTTGTAATAGGTCTTCGTTTGTTAATATTTTACTACAAAGTTGCTTAATATCAATTATTTGGCTTCTTTCTGCATTCAAAATACAGCTGCAGAACCATTTGCTCTAGTTCAGTCAATGAACAATGCATGGCCACAATTCCCACACTGTTCTCCAAGCTAAGCTGTTATGTTGTGTTTATACACTGAATAACATAGTAAGATAACGTAGGCTTTTTTTTTCATGTGCCTTCTGTTGATTGGGACCCAGTGAGAGAACTCCAGAAATGTAGAATGATAGTGCTTTTATTCCTTTTGGTGTTAAAAAGAATATTACGAGCCTGATAATGAGAGGAAGAGGAAAATGTACAAACATATAAGAGCTTCACAAACCATACAGTATTTTGTTCAGGGAAGGGCGTTTTGTTTGCCAGTTCCTCCAGATGGTATTTGTGTGGCCTAAGATTTTGTTTCTACATTTAATTAGTTTTAATGCCTACCTGCTGCATTTTAGAGTCCTGCTTTATACAAACCTACAACCCTTGGGTATTCAGCACGCTAAAAAATACATTGATAGATTGCTAATACGTGAAGCAAAATTCTGTGCAAGTAATAAATTAATGTAGTCCATCTTAAACAAGCTTTGCATATTTTCCTGGTGCTGGCATTCAAAAGATTGCCTGTGTAAACAAGAGCAGTGCTGGAGTTATATCTGTTTGCGTGCCACATGACAGATTATATCTTGAACTTAAGTTGACTGCTCATGTTTCTTTATACATGCCCATAGATATTTATCTGCTGCAGTATGTCTTCAGTGGTGAAGAGTTAGTTCATTGGATATTAATCGACAGGATGTGTATGAATGTCAATGGCATGGATTTCCGTATTCCTAAATATACTAAATGACTTGAGAAATGACTCTGACTCTCTCTGGCAGGACAGGGAATGTAGTTACATTACATTGCAGTACATCTGCAGTTAAACGTGTGTTTATGGCAATAACAAGAACACATAACTCGGACTCTCTCCAGGACATCCCAAAAACAAACTTCAATTTGTAAATATAAACATTTTATCTTCATGTATAACTGTTTTAAACATGACTTTTTGTTCGCGGACGTGATCATGGATGTATATATGTCTTTATTTATATAGCGCCATTAATGTACATAGCGCTTCAGAGTAGTAATACATGTGACAATCATATAAATAACAAATAATACCAATAATAGCTCATGGGAATAAGTGCTTCAGACTTAAAAGTAACATTGTGAAAGAAGAGTCTCTGCTCCGAGGAGCTTACAATCTAATTGGTAGGTAGGAGGAACATACAGAGACAGTAGGAGGGCGTTCTAGTAAGTGTGTCTGCAGGGGGCCAAGTTTTATGTATCATGTGTATAGTATTATCCACGCTGCTACTCATATGCTTCTTTAAGCAAGTGTGTCTTAAGGTGGGTCTTAAAGGTGGATAGAGAGGGTGCTAGTCGGGTTTTGAGGGGAAGGGCATTCCAGAGGTGCGGGGCAGTTAATGAGAGAGGTTTAAAGCAGGAGAGGGCTTTAGATACAAAGTGGGTAGAAAGAAGACATCCTTGAGTAGAACGCAAGAGTCTGGATGGTGCATAGCGAGAAATTAGAGCTGAGATGTAGGGAGGAGCAGAAGAGTTTAAAGCTTTAAAAGTGAGGCGGAGAATTGAGTGCGAGATGCGAGATTTGATAGGAATCCAGGAGAGTGATTTCAGCAGGGGAGACGCTGTGACAGATTTAGGAAAGAGTAGAGTGATTCTGGCAGCAGCGTTTAGGATAGATTGTAGGGGAGACAGGTGAGAGGCAGGAAAGCCGGACAGATGTGATTAGGTCACCTAGAGAGCATCTGTAAAGAGAAAAGGGAATGGGTCCCAGAACAGAGCCCTGGGGTTCCCCCACAGAGAGATTGATAGAGGAGGAGGTGTTAGCAAAAGAGACACTGAAAGTACGATGTAAGAGGAGATCCAGGATAAAGCTTTGTTACGAATGCCAAGAGTATGGAGAATGTGAAGGAGAAGAGGGTGGTCCACGGTATCAAATGCTGCAGAGAGGTCAAGTAATATGAGCATAGTGTAGGAAACTACAACCCATTCTCCAGGAAGATACAAGACTACAACAGGTCTTCCCTGAAACACCCTTATTATCATACAGACAACCTCATAATCTCAAGATAATGATGGTGAGGAGTAAAGTATTCAACAGTACAACTGAATGCGGGACAAGACCATGCCAGGACGCAAGATGAAAAACCTGCGCAATGCTCCACACAGCGGACGCAATACAAATACCACACAGGAATCTGGAGTACAAAATCTGAGGAAGGTTCACCTGTTCCTCCAGCAAAGTTGTGTAACTTATGTGCATGAAATGCCCAGGGGGCTGATACTACATAGGTGAGACAGGACAGGGGCTAAACAAGAGAATGAATCTGCAATGCCACAGCATCACACGCGGAACAAGAGACAGTCCTGTCGGCAAACATTTCTCTGACTCTTCTATAGGATAAACGATCTGAAGGTGGCCATACTCAAAGGTAATCTTAGAACACCGAAAGAGAGACGGTTGCATGAATACAAATTTATGCAACTGTTCGGGACACTTAGTGGTGGCCTAAACCGAGACCGCAGCTTCATGAGTCACTACTGACACGAGAGAACTCTCTTCCCATGAGTGCTAAAGGCCATGTGTCTCCATACTGCGTTATATGAATGCACACACAGCTGTCTCTTACACCTACTAATACACTATGTAATTCTATCCCTATATACCAATAGGGACCACATAGTATCTACACACACTAATAGTAATGCAACACCCTCTTACATTTCTACACCTACCATTGTTGTACACTCCCACTCCACACACCTTGTGTAAATCGCTGTATACACTGTGGGCACTGTATACATTTATATTTACATACATACATTCTCTCTCACACACACACACACACACACTCACATCACCAACATTCAAGGACCTTTTAACACCTCAAGTTATAGAATCGCATACTGCACAGGGGGGGGGGGAGAGGGGGAATAGGCTACAATCACAGATCACATTTCAGGATGCACCGTTTTAAAGTAAAAACCCTTTTGTGCTTTATTTATTGTAACACCGCCGGACGAAGAGATCAGTGTATCTCGAAAGCTCGCACAAATAAAAGATTTTGTTAGCCACAGAACGGCATCGTCTATTCGTTTTTGATTATATATATATATATTTATTTATTTGGTGGGCAGGGGAAAAAGGATCTGTCTTCATGGGTACAGTATTCTCCAATCTTCTGCTATAACTGCACGGACAAGTCGTTTCTCTGATTCAGGAACCCGTCTGTGGTGTCCCAGGATCGCTAACACCTATATCAGAGTTCTGATCGGGCAGGGTTTCTTTTTGATCGCTGGACATTCTTGCATCTCCGAAAACTGCTGCTATGCGGGTTGAGAATCCTGTCCAGTCGCTTCTATGCCTCTGTACCTAAACCCTGCTCTAACTTCTTTAAGCGACTTCTGCATCATGGCCTGAAAAAACATTTTCAATCACATATACAGGTCCTCTATCTTGTTTCGTTGATGGCTGGAGGGTCAGATCGTCCTCCCTCTGTCTCATAGCCATCTCTCGAGGAGTCGCCATCTTGTGAGGGTCTCGAGGAACTTTGCTTATTTCTGAAACAGTCAGTCATGTCCCGGGGGGGGGGGCTTTTGTGGACATAGAGAACATTGTGCATATGCCCACCTCTTTTATAATGTCCAGTGTATATGAAACTGAGCTGGTGAGATATATTTTGATCGAGATTTATATTAGATCAGGCCTCCTTTGTATGGAGCACCTCTTACACATGTCCAGTGGTCTCCGCGTCACGCCTCGCCCCGCCCCACGCGACAAAGGATACTTATCCATGAAACGTTGATTAGTATATGTTAAGTCCTGCAATTTGAATAGAAATAACGCCTCAAACACAGCAGATATAATTGCTTCTGAAGTCTGTTCTTTCATCTTCTGCTTCAGATTGGTTTTTCAGTGAGACAGAATTTCATGGTAGAAGTTTGACGTCAAATATTTTTATCCCATGTCTGCATTTAGGAAACCAAGCATTTGAAATATATATAAAAAAAAAAAAAACACATACTCCGGAGGCTCCAGCTTTGAAAAAAAATACTAACAAGCATTTAACAGCAAAGTTCATGTTGGTTTAAAAAATAGCCTTTGAAAAAATGTATACATGCAGCTTTTCTCACTGAAAGTCTGCCGTTCTCAGCTACCAATGGGGGCATGGCGAAGGGCAACCACACTATATGCTGGATTTGCTGCGTATAACACTGTCATTTCCTGACTGATACATTACCGGTTGTATTCATTCCAATATATTTTCTATTGATTATTGACTTTAAATTAAACCTTTCACCTACAATCTGTTGGTGAACTTTTCATTGGAATCGTGTAAAATGAGGAATTTTTTGGCAGGCTAAACTACTAATAAAGAGGTTATCAACATACGTTGATTTGGGGTAGGGCCACATATATATATATTTATGATATATAGCTGTAGATGTATAATGTATATAAGCAGCATTTTTTTTACACCCCCCTTTCCCCTCCCCCTTTTTTTCTTACCCCTCATCCCCCTTTTTTTTCTTACCCCCACCCTCTCAACCCCCTTTTTTTCTTACAAGATTGGCTCTGGGGGACGGGTCTCAGTGCTACGTTTAGCTCCAGGGACCTACTAACCCCAAAAAACTTACTAGTGAAGGAATAACATTTCAGTCCCCTCGAGGGAAAACAAAATGGCTGTTAAAATCTCATGCATCCAGGACGCTGGAACGTCATCTGTTCAGAGCGGCTTCCTATTGGACGGCAATTTAAAACCCTGCGAGAAACCAGGAAGTAACACCTGTAATCTTTACCTGACTATAAATGAATGTGATTGATACTTTAATTGATTCTCCTACATCACAATGAAAAGATGCTTTTATTTTTTTTAAGGCGTATGTGCATATCCAGTTGCAGAGAATCATGTTTGTGAAAGGAAACATCTAACATGAATATTTGTGTTTTAACATGGAACACTGTATGCAGAACCATACATACGAATGCTATGCTTACATGAAACATTTCAAATGTTGGTATCTCAATTCCAGGATAATACCAAAAGGCTTGGTGTGTGGTCCAGATTTTTATAGAGAACTGTGGGTTTAAGAAAACTAGTGAGACAGTCGCTGAAAAAAATCATACTTTGGTTCATTAAACAGTAACTCTGCCTTTGAATTTGTCTCGATACGGTTACTACAGTACAACTGTTTACATTATAAAATAGCATCATTCTGGACATCATTGTTGCTTGATGTACATAAACTTCACTGGAACGATTCTAAGTCAAAAACAAAAGTTTATCAGCTCTTTCCCTAGAATGTCATTAACATCTATCTGTTTCAGATAAGCCACTGTTTGTATTTCTCTGACATTCTCCAGTGTGCATACCATGGCTAATCTACAGTTCCTTTAACCTGCGTGACTTTGATATCCCCATAACTGGAAGACCTCTGAGAACTCCAGGCTTGTCATATTTAACCTAGGCTTTGAGAACAGCAGGAAGTAGGTGCATTTGTTTCAAGTTAAAATATTCTCTGTCAAATGCATGAGGCTCATTATTTGGGGGTCTGTTTCATTTACGCATAGTTTATTTGGATTTTTAATCCATTGGACCTTGATTTCAGCCATGCCTGTATAATTTGAGGTACCAAAGTTAATAAACAGCGCTAAATTTAGGCGCACCTTTATGTCACATGAAGTTCCTTTCAGATATGAAAGTTTGCTAAGCCATAGTAGTTCTCATGAGCGTTTGTGAGGTGAATGCAACTGGACAATGTCTATTTACCAAGGTCTCCAAGCTGCAAAAGTGGGGCAACCCTATTGCAAGAACACTACATGGGAAGGATGTTGATCCAGGGAGTAATCTGATTGCCAATTCTTGGAGTCAGGAAGGAATTTATTTTTCTCCTTATGAGATATTATTAGATGATATTTCACAGGGGGGGGGGTTGTTTGCCTTCTCTGGATCAATATACTGTAAGTACTGATATCTGATAAAGTATCTGTCGTCTAAATTTGGCATAGGTTGAACTTGATGGACATATGTCTTTTTTTTCAACCTCATCTACTATGTAACTATGTACACCGACCGGTTTTGCCATATTAAAACCCTGTTTTGCTTTTTATTCAAATAAAATTAAATCTGGTGTTGTGTGGTTGACATATTTGGATAAGTAGACCCTTAGCTCCAGTTAGTAACTTTGGGTCAAAGTGCTCAAAAACAAGGGGTTTGTACCAAAGTGTCCCGGCTGTAAAAACTGGGGCAAAAAACTAGCACCAGATTTAGCAAAGAAGACAGACTCAATTGTATTTAATGGAATGTTATTCTTTAGTTAATCTGGTACTATTTTTGGCCCAGGCGGGGCGCTTAGGTAAATGATCCCAAATGAAACTACTGTGAAGTCGCCTTGCTGTGGTTACAAAAACAAAATATGACTGTCAATGACTGGATAGTCGAATATGACTTGCTAGGTGTAGCCTGTATGTGAGCCAATCCACACTAATATTCATCGTAATTAGCCAAAGCAATTGAATAAGAAAAGCGTCATGATTTTTGTATTTTGGTAGTTTTTAAAATCAGATGTTAGTTAACAAACAGAATACAGAACGTATTTGTTTGTTTAAATAAATCATCCTTTTCTGAATCTACATCTACAGTGATATATAACCACAGAATAGAATCCCAGCTTGTACAGTATCTCACACACACTACATTATGCTCATCAAGCAGATCTGCAAGAGAATAGGGGGTGTCCCTTTAAAACTATTCTTTGAACTCTGAATTGTTAATTAACTATGTGGAGTGCAGATCAGAAACAGAGCAGGCAAGTGACATTGCTACTATGTGCTTCCTTATTAGTCAGAGCCGCAGGAGAGGCTGAACTTGAATATTTGTTGTAGTCAAATTGTAAATGCTCTTTTTTTTTTTTATGGGCTGTGTTCAGCATTATTGCAAGCATGTGGTTCTGGTGTGGTGTTTCTTTTGCCAGGCTTCAAAGTAAGCAACATGATGTGATTACAGAGAGGGCTTTCAGAGATTAAAGACTAAAGGAAAGACTGCTGTTGCTGTACAGAAAGAACAAAAGGTGAGTTTCTAAGTTGTATAGAGACATAAAATGTAAGAGCTATTTTTCTGTTATATTTGTAGAATGAAGTGCTAACAGTCTTGGTCCTGCATTAAGCTGGATTGTTTTTAGATGAACGTATTATATTTATTGTCCACATTTTATATAACACTGTTGTATCTGCCTTGCATGGACCTACTGTATGTATACTTACAACTATACATTGTATTATAGATTATATTGTATTTTAATCATTGACTTGTTCAACTCAACAAGCAAAGTTTATAACAAAAATGTAAGACATTATTAGCAAACAAAGTCATTGCCTTTCATGGCTTGTTAATATTAATATTAGAGTTGACGGTAAAGCGCCCCCCCCCCCCCCCCCCCTCTAGCCATAGCTATTATGAAGAAAAACCTATTGGAGCAGATTTGTAAAACTTACACTGGGTTACATTTTCTGTTTGCAAAATATAATGAGAAGTTGGGGAGTGTCTGTGAACAGCCACATCTCCTTTAAGCTCGCATAACAGGTATGTCTAGAAAAGGTGGCAAGCCAGGACGGGGACATTATTGTTCTTGTAGTAAATGTATTTTCTTCCACCCTTTTTTAAAATAGTGAATCATCTTTTTATTTTCCTTTGTGACTTGGGCAAGGCAAATAAAACAATTACATGTAAGCATGCTACTTTAATGAAAACAGAATGTATAGGGCAGATAACATAGGATGTTTAGTAGAAATGTACCGTATTTCAAGAAAATGGTACTAACTGCCCAATGTAACTAATGCTAACCTGAATGTGACAGTGCTTGTGTTCACCACTGAACTATATGCTGTTACTATTACTGTGATACATGTCTGTATGTTTATATCTTTACTTGGCATAGTAGTACGAAGTTAATCATGACATCTAAATTGTCAAACAGAAAGCACCAATCATTTTATTTCCCCAAATATCCATAACTTACAAATACATTTCCATTCTGAATAAATATATTCGAATACTCTGAGCTTCTAATCGAGGTTCTAATAAATAAGGGCAGTGTTTAATGAGAAATCAGCCTTCAGCGGATGTTTTAATATTTAGTTGCAACCTGTATAGAAAATAAACATCCCAAGTGTTACTACAGATTGACACATTATACAATTTGTAATAATAAATTACAATATTGTTTCCTGTATTGTAGTGTAAAGCCTGTCTTTTTGAAGATGTCAACATTGCCTTCCCTGTTTAATCCTAACAAACTGTTTTGCAGCATCCTTTTTGCCAGGAATCCTGGCTGTCAGGATTTGTGTGGGTGTATAATTAGTACCACTGGAATGGTAGTTCCCTCCTGTATAATAACGCGTTAGCTCCATCTAAAACACCATCACATGCACATGGTTACTAAGAGGTAATTATGCAAATGTGCTTATTCTTTTGAGTATCTTTTCTTAACACAATGATCCTCAAACGTAAAATGAAGTTGCCAGAAGAACACACCAGTAGCCTTTCTGTGCTTTGTTTTATGTAGCCCAATGCCTGGTTTAGATATTTTGAGACCATACTAACTGACCCAACATGCTATTGTTACACTTATATTTCACTTTTTCACTATTTCACTCATTCAGCTTAAAGCTGCAGACCAAGCAATAGCCTACATGTGTTTTTTTTTTTAAATAAATCAGTTCTGTACTATGAGAAAATACTTGTAGCATTTAAAAAAAATAAAAACATTCTCAATTACATTTTTAATGTATTATAATGTAGCAAGCATTTTTTGTTTCTATAGCAACCATTTACAAAGTCACATCCCCGTCCTCTTCTGAAACAGGCTCTGGCACACCTCTTTTGAGCCCTGCCCTCTCTCTAGCAGTGCACCAATTGTATCTAGCCTCGTCACATGATCTTCCCCACAGAATGTGCATCTTTGCTCCTCTTCTGCTGCACTGACAGCCATTTAGTGAACCCCCGAGCTGAATCTTCGCCAATCGATCTGCAACTTGGCTAATTACTTATCATTGTGTGGATTGTATTGATGCACATATTAAAGGGGGGGGGGAGGAGGGACGACACGGCAGCTTAGACTTCTGCTTTAAGTAAGCTGAACCTGATATACACCAATAGGATGTGAACCGTACAAATATATGCTGCTTTTACTCTAGTTACTGACTTAGAGGAGGATGTATGATATAGCATTTCTATACAATGATGTTGCTGTGGCAAAATATCACATTTTGTTTAGAATTTACAAATGGGTTAAAAATTGGGATTAGAGGTTTAAGGCCGGTCTGTATTGTTTTCCCTTTTTTTTTTAAAATGGCAAAAAAATGAAGTCACTGGCACAATTATCAATGACATGGCCAACTTATATGTTCAACCTGTTTGTTCCTTCATTCCCTAACACAGGTTTTTATAAAGCAATCTGTGTGGTAGATATGAGGGCATATTCATTTACTGTGTTCAGTGCTTTGTAATTATTCATTATAGAAGAAAACGTCATTCTACTTTTAATAACACAAACATGGTGTTTTCCTTACACACAGGAAGATCTTCTGCAGCAGTCATGGCTTCCGATGCCAGTCACATGCTGGAGGCAGCGTTGGAGCAAATGGATGACATCATAGCAGGTACAATTCTATTAGTTACTCAGTCTGACATCAAACAAGGACATGGTGGGTTTCAGAAGGCGACAAATACCCTCCACCTTACGCGATAGTTCTATCTTTTACCCCCAGTAGCTCTAGTCGTCAGTATTTCAAATGCTTACAGTGCATATACAGTAAGTAGTGCTACTGATCAGTGATCAATTAGAAGGAGACTGCTGTATAAAGGGAACAGAAATGTGACATAAAACACGTTGCTGAAACAAGTTGGATGACTTGAATTCATCGCCTGCTGCTTCAGACTTGCGTTACTGTGGAATGTGTATGGGGAGCGTTGTCATGTTGTTATCGGACTAAAAGTTAATTAATCAAAGTCATTCAACTATGAAGCTGTTTGGTGCCTGAGTGGTGGTAATGAACTTGGTACAAATTTACTAATTCCACGTTAATCCGAGGCGGCTTTACTGGATTTTTCTGCTTGTTCTGCTTTTAAGAAAAAAATTAAAAATTAACTAGTAATCACTTGTTTTAAATGCACAACCTTCATGTGCTTTGTTTAAACTAGTTCTTTAAATCAACATTGACATTGGAAAAAGCAAAAGAGCACTGAGAAATAGGGACAGTGTACCAGTTAATATAACAGACTAACAAACATGTACACATACCAACCTGTCACTAGCATGTGTTTAGGATTACGGTGGTAATTCTATGTCCACTAAAGTGGCAGTTCGGGCTGTTTCTGGCTGAAAATCCCCATGGAAGTAACCGGTGCGTTAATCCACAACGGACAGTTCGTCACCAACCACTACATTGTGACAACACAAGAGGCCATATTAATTAAGTTGTGCTTTATTTGATTTTGCTGTAGAGGCCCATAGCCTGAAATGATTGGGAGTAAAGATGTGCTAAAGGTTGGCATCCTTTAGTGAATATGAGCCAGATTGCCTAACATTTTAGCACCACTTACAGCAGTATATATGGTCTTTAGGCTTATTCAATATACTGGATGTTAGTTATTAAACTCTCCCGTCTGTACAACTGTAACAAATACTGTGCAAAAGAATTGCACTAGATTTATCAAAGGGAAAAAAGGCAGTTCCTTTCAATGTGATTTCTTATCTTTAATAAATATTTTGCATGGGTTTTGCTTCTGGAAGACTTTAATAAATATCTCCCACTATACAGACATATTTCCCAGAGTCTAGCTCCCCATCAAATGATGATATGTGTACAGTATATTCAATTAGGGCCCGGGGACTTTATTCAATTTGCTTTGTGAAGTCACTTCTCTTTGCTGATGAATATTTTACTCCCGTTCATTTCAGTGGCGCTGAATTCTTCTGTAACCACGGGAAGGAACGTCACAGCACACTGAATTTGAGCCACAGTGCCTTACAGAGCAGCTGTAATATCTACCACAGCTTTATAAATATCCAAACTTTCCCTGTCTAAAGCTGCCCCCATCATTCTCTGTATTATCTGGCCATCACCGCCAGCCCTATCCTGAAATATTCAGAGCATCAGAACACCTTTGCAGCCCATATTTCTATATGCATTTTGGAAGAAGATAAGTCCCAATGTTGTCTCTATCATTTGTATTTTCTTCTTTTGGTAGTTAGGCTTAGAAGGGACATTTCCTTTGCTAATCCCAGTCCTGCAATTACATTTCCACAAACATTAATTAGGACCAGAATTGAGATGCTGACATTGGTGGATTTACCATATGTTCAGTGATCAATCAAAAAATTGGACCAAAAGAATCAGAAAGCAAAATCTTTGGCCCAGCTTTGAGGGGCGCCTAATGCCCATGCAGCCATTATGTGTTTGGCTGCGCGGTATAGTACTTTCTCACAGTTCCTTCTAATGCGGCCCCTACAAGCCTTATTGTTTCATCAAAACAATGCGTTTTACTGAGAGGCGGAGTCGGTTTGGCGAGCTTGGCGCTGCCTGCTCGGAACACTTTACGTCTCACATTTTCTCCTCCAACTATGGCAAAGGCGCAGACTCTTCAAATGGGAAAAATGATATTGTCAAAATAGCAGCAAATCTTATCTCTGCTATATTAACAAACAGGACATTAGAAATGTTCAAAGAGTTACATTTTTCAAAGCAATCCGCGACAATGGCACAACACACGTTTGTGCATTTCACAGTTTGAAGAAACGCTACTAAGCGACGCACTGTAAATGTAAAAGTGTGTGCTTATACGTACGGCTATCTCTCACCAGGGGTGGCTATCTCTCACCTATCTCTCGCCAGGGGAGGCATTAGCGACTTGCAGAGTCAGAGTATTTTTCTCTTTGGACTTAAAGGGAAGTACCACGAACCGTTCGGGTAGTGTGGGGACGGTCCTTTGGATGGGGCCTTCCCCCGAAACGTTGTCCCCTGCTCTTTTTTGTATAGTTCACCTCCCCCCACCCCCCTTCCCTTGTTCTGCTAGTGTACAGCCTGCCATAGCAACTGTTTTTTCTTTTTTCCATTGTTTGGATTTATTTTTACCTGTTTGCCCTATTTTTGGGGTGCACTTGTCCATTTCCTGCCTCTATTTTCTGAAGTGGTGGATAAGTATTATGTTGTCTTCTACTGGTGTACTCTGCACAGTATTCTATTCATTTTCAGTTGTTTTCATATTGGATTATTATTTGCTCTTTAGTACTATCAATTGTGATATTTTATATGCTTGTATAATTAAATCCATATCTTTTATCTGACATATTTTCATGATTGTGTTGGGTACTATTGAATTCCCATTAATTTGTACACTACATTCGAGTGCTGAGGACATTTTGTTTTGTACTATAAATGTAAAGAAATGTCACATTATAAACCATCCAATCAATATCTAAGCAAATTAGTGTGGTTAACAAGTGCAGTGAAAACATTATCAAAAGTGTTATCAAAACAATGTGCTAAGTAGTTACAATGTGCATGTGGTAGTACTAAGCACAATAAATGCAGCTCAGGCATTTCACCGGAGTTAGATTGTTTTATTTACTGGAACAAAAATAATACAGTTCAACCCCAGTCCAAAATGTTGGAATACAGCAGGGGCGCGCAGAGTTTTTTGCGGCGCCCTTCCTGCCTTACCTTTTCCGTTGGCCGCCCCCCTCCTTACCTCGCGCGGTGTCAAATGATGTTGCGGGGTCATGTGATGTCACGTCACGTGGCCTGCGGCGGCATTTGATGGCATGTTACCATAGCAACCGTGACATCACATGATCCCGCGGCGTTGCCATGGTCACGCGTGCTGAAGCAGACAGAATTCCGCTAAGTAGAGTTTGCAGGGGCCTCGCGCGGTCCCCCGGCATTTAATTTAAATGCCTGAAGGCAGAGCGCGAGACCCCTGCAACCACCCGCGCCCTCCAAGAAAAAATCTCACGCCCCCTCAAAAAAAAAATCTCACGCCCCCCAGTTTGCGCATTGCTGGAATGCAGAATAGCTACACAATTTTTATTTTTACTCCATAAGGTATATTGCAATTTAGATCTAACACAAATTCACATTCCCCTAATTCACACATTCTTCAGTGTTGTGGAGACACCCAGTGGCTAGTTAGTTAAAAGAAAAAATCCTTAGAATGAGGCCATGTGTCTTAACAATGTACTGTAGATAGTGCATATTCTGTATAAGACAAAGGGGGTATTCACTAAACAGTATTCGTGCGATCAGGGAATTATCGCACAGAAACCCCATTTAGGGGTTATTTAGGTAGGCACTATCGCAGTTAAACAAATACAGACAAAAGCAGAAGGTGGGGAGGCCCAGGTAATAATGTGAGAATTCATATAAAAATAACGTTTATTGAAATAGGTTAACATTATGGAGACATACAACTGTGCTCACAAAACCCTATTAACTAACAAAGTTTATAGAAACAAGTAAACCTCAACACCAGGTGCAACTTAGACCAACTAGTGAAAATAATTATAATACGAGCTAAAAATGAGCAGCCGATGAGGACAGACACTGCTGTCTATTAATTATGTATTTATAAAATGTGTTACCAGGAAGTAATACAGTGCGAGTTACCTCTCGTTTTCAGGTATGTCCTGGGCATAGAGTTATGATGACAAATGCACGGTTACAAATACATAGTTACGTTTCATTAACAGGGTTATACATTATATACAAGACATTACATGTATTAACGTAAGGTTGACAGTGGTATAATAGTAATTTACAGTAATATATTCCTTATTAGTTTATAGATCCGTATTCATGGCTGGAACTAGGTATCAACTAAAAGCTCATAGTATTTGGATGTCAGGAAATGTATCAAGGTAAAAAGGAAGGAATAAAATAGTAATATTGCTGGTATGGCAATCTGCAGGAGAGGAGAGGTCGGTGCAGGTAGTGCCGCTGCTTTAATGGCCCTATTTTATATCTGCAACGTAATATATAGGAGATATATTGAGATAGAGGTATCTCTAATCCCTAGGTTTCAGATATGGGCTCATAGGCGTCTCACCTCCCTCCCTTCTTATGTTAATAATGTATATAGCTAGAAAAGAGACTGTCATTAAAGTTACACAGACTGGGACAAAAGTCAGTGGAAAAGACAGCATATATTAAACCGCCTCCAAATCTGTGAGTCAGACTAAACACTTAGGTACAGTACGTATCTTATAATATGGCATTACTGCTGGATGAGCTCGCAGTAATGACATTTAAAAGGAGAGAACAGAGAAAAAAAGCAGCTGCACTACCAGCACCGACCTCTCCTCTCCTGCAGATTGCCATACCAGCAATATTACTATTTTATTCCTTCCTTTTTACCTTGCTACATTTCCTGACATCCAAATACTATGAGCTTTTAGTTGATACCTAGTTCCATCCATGAATACGGATCTATTAACCAATAAGGAATATATTACTGTAAATTACTATTATACCACTGTCAACCTTACGTTAATACATGTAATGTCTTGTATATAATGTATAACCCTGTTAATGTAACGTAACTATGTATTTGTAACCGTGTATCTGTCATCATAACTCGGTGCCCAGGACATACCTGAAAACGAGAGGTAACTCGCATTGTATTACTTCCTGGTAACACATTTTATAAATAAATAATTAATAGACAGCAGTGTCTGTCCTCATCAGCTGCTCATTTTTAGCTCGTATAATAATTATTTTCACTAGTTGGTCTAAATCGCACCTTGTGTTCAGGTTTACTTGTTTCTATAAACTCTATAAGTTAATAGGGTTTTGTGAGCACAGTTGTGTGTCTCCATAATGTTAACCTATTTCAATAAACGTTATGTAACGGTTTTTCCAGGCCCACCCAATCTCACATTGGCCCCTATGGTGTAACTGGTCCCCATTACATGTATGTATGTTGTGGTGCACCTGCTGGCTTACAGGACTCCTGAGTCTCCCACTTGGATGGTATGGGGATATCAGCAAGACAGGCATCTGAGGTAGTGTGATTAGAGTCTCACTCACATCCGATGCAGCTCCTCCACCTCATCAGGATCTCTGCGGCCGCAGGGGGGGGGGGGTGTCTGATGAGGACCTCCTCTGTGGTGCCTCCTTCTGTGTAATAACTCCACACTTACACAGCAAGGATTTGGTGAAACTGGGCATCTTTATTGCACGTTCAGGCAGACTGCCCCTCATAGCGGTCGTACTCAGCCGCTCATTCCTTTGCTGCACTCCATCTGGAAGGTTCCTCCTTCTCCTAATGGAGTTGTTTCCACCTCTCCCCTAAGGGAGATTAACCAGCTTGTCTCTCTGCCACTTGAGCTGCACAGACTCACAGCTATTGCATCAGACATTGCAACACTGTTGCAGGCCTCCACATGACTCTCCCGAACAGTCAGAACACCAACAGAACTTTAGGCAGTGCTGTGTCTTATATAGGCTCTAGAAATGACTCACCCCTGTGTCACTAATAGTGGACACAAAAAATGTTGTCACTTCCTTTGCTACATATGACACTTCACCAGGGTGTGAGGGCAAACCTCCATGATTGTTACTGGCAAACCTGCATACTTACCAGGA
The DNA here is from genome assembly GCF_040206685.1 of Ascaphus truei. NCBI lineage: Eukaryota > Metazoa > Chordata > Amphibia > Anura > Ascaphidae > Ascaphus > Ascaphus truei. Next base: position 39,631,394 of record NC_134494.1, read on the forward strand.
TTACTGCCAGTATGAAGGAGATATGTACACCAATTTTACACATGGCTACAGTTATTTTTACATGAATTCTCACATTATTTCCTGGAGTGTGCGCTGTTATATGATCTCTTTTTCTGTGGGGCCTCCCCACCACCTGCTTTTGTCTGTATTAATGGCTACGTACAGTAGATCCCAAGCAGTACCTAGATCACTTTACTTTGAGTGAGCAAGACATTTCCAGCTAGCTACTGGATCTCTATTTCAGTTAAACAAATACCCTCAAAAGTACTGTGTTGAGGAAAAAAAAGTCTGAAATGTAAAAAGATATTCAGTTGAAAAAAAAAAAATCATCATAATTGACAAAATCAGCTTTGTTTCCAAAGGCCTAACACTCCTGCTTAACAAAAGGGACAAGCTTGTATGTTTTAATTAGCAATAATCGTATTAGAAGAACAAAAGGTAAGGAATGCTTGATAACAAAGTGTCTGGAACATTTAATTACCCAAACAAGTTTAGTATTGTTAATCGTGCTGGGAATCCCTGTTCCGCAATTAGTTAAACATACTGGACCTAAAGCTTAACATAAACCAAGATTAGTTGCATTAAAGCTGCAGTTCAGTCTTTTTTTTTTTTTTTTTCATTTTTTTACTTCAATAGTTTCATGTGGGCAATCTTTAATTACCTAAAGAAGCTGCAGGTCAATTCGTTCTCCATGTATTGATAGGCGAAATTTGGTGACATAATTAGTGAAGGGATCTGTTTTTCTTCTGCTTCTGTCTCTCAGTGGAAGCTCATGAATATTCATGAGCACTCCTGCACTGACATGTGCTAGAGGGAGGGCAGGGCTGACAAAGGGGTGTGCCAGGGCTTGTGACACGACATGAAGGGGCAGTGCTTTAGCAAATGGCTGTTAAAATAGAATACAAGAAAATTGGTCTTTCAAAGTTGTTTTTTTTAAAACAGAAAATGCTAAAAGTATTTTTTCTTACTACAGAACTGATTTTTTTGAAAAAAACACACATGCAGGATATTGACTGAAGCTTTAAGTCAATGTAACTTATTCACTATCTGCAGAAAGGGGTCTGAAGTTTTCAGACATTCATTTTTATGGTAGCTTTTTTTATTAAATAAATCGATTGCCTATTAATAAATAAACTCAAACATATTTCTAATTTTGTGACTTGTTTAGGTACAAAAGCGGTCACCGAGTATGCAAATGGTATCTTTGAGGTTGGATCTTCGGTGCCAGTGGAATACTTCGGAACAATTTCAATTTTGCATCTTTTAGAAGAGTTGAAAATATCCCTAGAAATGGTGGCAAATCCGCAGGAAAGAGAAGCGTTGCGAAATCAAATCCCAAATGCGACGGCGTTCTATGTCATGGCGTGGCTGGAGAATAACCTGGTGAGTCGTCTCAAACATTCAGTCATTTCCGCACAAGTTTGAACAATTATCCTGCATAAGGGGTAGAAAGTAAAGAACAACTAAACTGTTTAGACTATTTTGAAATGAAAACCTTAGAAACGTACAAACTGGAAGAAAAAAATGCTAATTTACGTTACAAATTTGACGTGACATTTTAAGCTCCAAAATAAGTTGGATGGTGCTCTTTGGACTCGATCCAAAAAGTTCTGTTAAGTTACTTAACTTGATGTTAACCTAACGTCACGTTAACACTAACAGGGTCAAAGGACAATAACATTAAGTGGTTTCTTTCCCCTGTAAATTAACATTGACTTAACTCAGGGGGTTCTCAGTACTCAAGATCCCCTCCCCCCCCTCCCCACACCGATATGGTTTAAGGATGTTCCTGGTTCAGCACAGGTGTCCCAATCAGTGGCTCAGTCAAACACCTGTGCTGAAGCAGGGATATCCTGAAATCGATTGAGCCACCTGTGATGAAGCAGGGATATCCTGAAAACCTGACCTGTTTTCTTAAGGACTTGAGTGGAGGACCCCTGCCTTAACTATAACACCCGTTAGTGATAACGAGCTGTGAATTATATGTGAATGAGGCATTATAATAACATTGCATATCCACAAAAGTCTGTTAAGGTTAACGCGGGGACTTAACGTCACGTTAGTTAGGTCATGCATACATTTGGCGTTACATCCAGACCCTAAAAAAGGGTTCGGACGGGGTCTGTATGGATGCGACACCACAATTAGGCATGTGTTAACTAACATAACGTTATTTCCCTCTTCTCGCCTCTCTTTCTCATCTTTGTATGAAGACCTACCTCAGGGTCTGTATCAGTCATTCTAAGACAAAAATGAACGTCCCGTTATTGGCCAAGAACACAACGTTATACTGCGTAATAATTACGTCAAGCCCATTGTAATGAGATGTAGAACAGCCATTGTTGTTCCATATAATTAGCTTTGAGGATAAGCGTTAATCTCAGGGAATATAACGGGTTTTAAATAACGTCACGTTCTGAGCCCCTGATTTACGGGAGCTTTGTGGATCAAGGCCAGGGGTGGGCAACTCCAGTCCTCAAGCGCCACCAACAGGTCAGGTTTTCAGGATATCTCTGCTTCAGCACAGGTGGCTCAGTTAAAGACCACATGCCGAAGACTGAGCCACTAATTGAGCCACCTATGCTGAAGCAGGGATATCCTGAAGACCTGTGTGGCCCTTGAGGACTGGAGTTGCCCGTCCTGATCTAGGCCTTGGAGGGATTCAGTTCTGCTGGCTTTTAGTGTATGCTGGATCACCAGGTTGTTACAAAACTCCTTTGTGTGCACAATTGTCCCCCATCGCTCTATAAAGGAAATATACGGTAAAGTCTTTTCTGTGAGGTTTTCTATTGCTCAGTCTTGCATTTCATATTGCCTAATCCTGTATATCTAAAATACTTGAAATGTTCTATTTTTGCAAAGAGAATCTAAAAATGTCACATATAGAAATCATAGGTCAACACAGCTGCAGTTGAATCAAAGGATTTTTCTCCCGTCTGACAAGCAACATACATATATTATTACTTATTATATTACTATGAACCAGGTGCACAATTATAACACCATGCTAATGGATATAGCTATTTAAATTGGGGGGGAGGCGGAAGCTGAAGGTACATTAAAGCTGGTACAACCCCATGACAAATATGTGCAAAGTGCTGTCCACTTTAAAATTGGTATCAGTTCCCTCGGGTTTTTGTATTGTATAAACAGAACAGGTGAATGTTCTGTACCGTAACTGCAAGCCAGAAAATGCAATTGAAACATGTTATTTATTGAGACACTTGACATTTTCTCTACCATACAATATGAGGCATGTCCCGATATCATGCATGCTACACACAAAGAACATTTTAATTGAACAGCTGTTTTTAGTCTAAACGGTACTTAGAGGAATGGTACTTGAAGTATGTGGAACTGATTTTATAAAGCTAAATGGCCAGAATAAAGTGGTTCTTCTAAAAGGGGTTGGACCTTTTAAGGGCTACCACCAGGTCATGTTTTCAGGATACCCCTGCTTCAGCACAGAAAGCTCAATCAGTGGCTCAGTCAAAGACTGAGCCACTGATTGAGCCTCCTGTGCTGAAGCTGGGATATCCCTAATACCAAACCTGTTGGTGACCCTTGAGGAATGGAGTTGGCCAGTCAAAGACTGAGCCACTGATTTGAGCCACCTGTGCTGAAGCAGGGATACCCTGAAAACATGACCTGTTTGTGGCCTCACGAGGACTGGAGTTGCCCTCTGCCAGTCTAACAGTGGGTTCCTTCTGCTTTCTGATCACTTACCTCTGGTTACACATCTAAGGATAAGTCAAATAAAAAATGAGTACTTGTTTTTAAATTAAAATAATTTTAGAAGAAATGTGGAATAGAAGGCAGGAATTCCCCCTCCCTCCCCCCATTCCCTCCCTCGCGTCCTTACCCCCCTCCCTTCCCCCAGAAGACTATATGCATGTCCTGCTCTATTCTTTTAGTGTTAATCATGATTTTCTTAATCTCTCTCCATGGTAACCTTTATACTTCTCTGTGCACGGAAAGAGCTCCATTTTAACCTCTTGGACGTTTAATTAAAAGCTTATATCTCCTGAACAGAGTATCAGATTTAAAAAATAAAAACAGTGTTGCAAAGGCCACGACATGGCGGTATAAGTGCTCTGTTTGAGTGAGGCATGATCTACTAATAGCGTTACTTGGGATTAAATGATGTAATTCTAGGAAATTAAACCAAGCACTTGCTTAAGGTACCAACAAGCTTAAGTCAATAAGTTGCTTTAGCTCTTGTCATTTATTTTAAATGTGTGGATAACAAGCTGCTCTTAGTCAAACGTCTATTTTTTTTTTATTTGAATGTTCAGGGTTTATGCATGATAATAAGTAAAATAACGACCGGTGAAAATATTGCAGTAAGTAGCAGGTGGGTGAAAACCCTAACAATATTCCAAAAAGCTTATCACCGCGACTTAAAACGACTTTATGGTTTCAAAGACATACTGTTACTGTCCTATACCTGTATTTTGGCACGCTCTCCTCATGTTTTTCCAAGTGCTATCCTTGAGATGTTTGGGGTCAATGTGCAACAGAATATATACCGAGTCAGAGCCAGGTGATAGGTTGCTAGCAAGCATGTGGCCTCCAAGAACGGCCAGTCCCAACATTCCAGTTTGATAAGGTGCTGGCTGACTCACTGCGAGATAGCTGGGGAACATTTCAGTTTCAATCTCATTACCTTGGAGGAATAATTGCACAGTAACAACCTACAGTATGCAGAGAAGGAAGTAGTCTGCTGTAAAAGAAAAGAGGTAATAATTGCACTTTTTGTCATTACAGTTAGATGGACAGATGAATATGTACAATTGTTACACGTGGTAAACTTTTTGAGTTGTTGCTGTGCATGTAGACAGGTAATGTTATGCCAGAGATCCTAGCCTATTCTTTTCTTAAATATGCAAAGAAGGGTGGGGGAGATATGCTGGTCCTTTCTTCCATGTAGTAACAGAGGAGGGAGAGGAGGTAGGTGGTACAATACCTTTTCTGGGACCAACAAGATATGTTACAAGCTATCGAACCTCTTCATTGGGTATGGCAGAAATACTGTACAGATGTAATATTGTGTTTCTGTATTTCTGCCATACCCAATGAAGAACCCTGAGAGGTTGGAAAGCTTGTAACATATCAACTACTGGTGGGTCTAATAAAAGGTATCACACTCCCTCTCCCTCCTCTGTTACTACTTTCTTAAATATGGAGATACATTATTTCTTTAATCAGGTGTTTCCATAAAGACTGTAGGGGTCAAGCAGGTAATTTTGATCTGCTGATACCTCACCCTTTATCGCCACAGCTGGTAGTGAGAGTCATTTCACTTACTGCAGCGTGTTTTATACACTGGATGAGCCAAAATGAGACGAGGTGTTTTTTTTGTGTGCTATCCTAATTAATTATACCTTTAAAATGCAGGTGCTATGCAAGGGCCCATTTACTTTACTTAATATACCTGTACCCCTACTTACTTTTACATTGCTTTATTTCTGGCTGTGAATGATGTTCTTCTGGTACTGTATATATATTTTAGCGATATCTAAATACTTTTTTGTAGTGAGAGTAGTCATTATATGGAATTAACGTAGAGGTCCACATGGTGGAAAGCAAAAACAGTGGGAAATCATGCGAAAAGCGAATAAATCACATCATGTCTACAAGTCTACTCTTAAAAGACAAGCCAAGAAAATAATGATGTACAGTTTTAGGGTTTTCAACTTCAGTATATATATATATATATATATATATATATATATATATATATATATATATATATATATAAAATCAAAAAATAAATAGACGATACCGTTCTGTGGCTAACAAAATGATTTTATTTGTGCGAGCTTTCGAGATTCACTGATCTCTTTTTCCGGCGATGTTACAATGAATGAAGCAAGCAAAGGGTGGTATACTTAAAAACAGTCTCTTGGAACGTCTGTGCGGCCCGCCTGGCCTGTCTGTGCGGCCCGCCTGGCCTGTCTGTGCGGCCCGCCTGGCCTGTCTGTGCGGCCCGCCTGGCCTGTCCTGTCTGTGCGGCCCGCCTGGCCTGTCTGTGCGGCCCGCCTGGCCTGTCTGTGCGGCCCGCCTGGCCTGTCTGTGCGGCCCACCTGGCCTGTCTGTGCGGCCCGCCTGGCCTCTCTGTGCGGCCCGCCTGGCCTGTCTGTGTGGCCCACTATGACTCCGGCCGGGTGCCAGTTAATTAATTAAATAAATTAAAAAAAAGGTTTAAAAAAAAAAGTTTACAAAAATGGCGGCGATTCATCTCCCTCCCCACCATCTTCTCCCCTGGGGGGGTGGGGGGTGAAAAACGGGCTGGTGGGGGTGAAAAACGGGCTGGTGCAGGGGTGGGGGGTGGGGTGAAAAACGGGCTGGTGGGGGTGAAAAATAGGCTGGTGCAGGGGTGGGGGTGAAAAACGGGCTGGTGGTGGGGGGGGGCAAACGGAGTGGTGTGGTGGGGGGAGAAGGGGTGGGGGGAGGGGTTAGAGAGGAGGCAGAAGGGAGAGAGAGGGGGGGCAGAAGGGAGAGAGGGGGGGCAAAAGGGAGAGAGGGTGGAGGGAGAGGGAGGGTGGGAGGTATGAGGAGGTGAGGTATGAGGAGGGGGAGATGTAATGTTTTTTTCTGTATCACAATAAGAAAACAGTTAAGTAAAAGTTGCGCGCTAAAAGATATTTTTTCGTGGTAGGTGCGCTATGGGTTCGAAAGGGGGAGGGCCCTGCTCCTTTCATTTGTCCCGGGCCCCATGATTTCTGTTGGCGGCCCTGTGGGTGATGTGAGGTGCAGGGGGGAGAGGGTGATGGGTGATGGGAGGTGCAGGGGGGAGAGGGTGATGGGTGATGTGAGGTGCAGGGGGGGAGGGTGATGGGAGGTGCAGGGGGGGTCATTGGAGGTGCAAGGGGGGTGATTTGAGGTGCACGTGGGGTGATTTGAGGTGCAAGGGGGTGATTTGAGGTGCAAGGGGGTGATTGGAGGTGCAGGGGGGTGATTGGAGGTGCAGGGGGGGTCATTGGAGGTGCAAGGGGGGTGATTTGAGGTGCATGGGGGGAGGGTGATGGGTGATGTGAGGTGCAAGGGGGGAGAGTGATGTGAGGTGCAAGGGGGGAGAGTGATGTGAGGTGCAGAGGGGAGAGTGATGTGAGGTGCAGAGGGGAGAGTGATGTGAGGTGCAAGGGGGGAGAGTGATGTGAGGTGCAAGGGGGGAGAGTGATGTGAGGTGCAAGGGGGGAGAGTGGTGAGTGATGTGAGGTGCAAGGGGGGAGAGCGATGTGAGGTGCAAGGGGGGAGAGGGATGTGAGGTGCAGGGGGGTGTGATGTGTGTGCTGTGCAGGGGGGTATTGTGTGTTTGATGTGGAGGGGGAGTATTATGTGTGTGGGTAAGTGGGAGAGATGGGGGTATGAGAGATAGATGGGGAGTATCACAAAGGTTGATAGTGAGGGGTGCTGGGGGAGATATGAGGATGACGATGAATGGTGCTGAGGGAGATATGAGGATGATGAGGTGCTGGAAGGAGAGATGATGATTATGATGATAATGATGATTTTACCCGTGCGGCCCAATTATTTTTTCCTTGGAGCAGTTCGGCCCTTCTAACTTTACGAGTTGTGCAGGCCTGGTGTATAGGGATGGAAAAACAAGGAGTATTTGTATGTGTAAGAGACAGCTGTGTGTGCATACATATAGCACAGTATGTACAGACATTTCGTAACATGTTACGAAAGCTCGCACAAATAAAAGCATTTCGTTAGCCACAGAACGGTATCGTCTATTTATTTTTTGATTATTGAAGCTCGGCTAACACGGTACTGATACCTCTACATGTATGTGTGTGTGTGTATACATACATATATATATATATATATATATATATATATATATATATATATATTATTTCAATTCACACTGAGTCTAGAACAAGGACGTTTATAGAAAACAGTGATAAGTTCTACAAAAGTTGCTTCTCTCCAAAATATTCTCCACATTCAGAGAAGCAGAAACTTGCTTGTTAGGCTGCGGCCCCAGTGGTCAGAGCTGCACGGGCGCCGGAGGGCACCTGTTTCAGCCGCGACCTGTGGTCTGCGGTTGTGCTTGAAATGAAGAGCAGGAGATCCAATGGGGGGGGGGGGGGGGCTTTGCGGCCATGACATCACGTGGATGGTTTGCCCTAATTTGCCGCCTTGTCTTTTGGTCAAGGCAGTCACGCGTCCCGGCTTGTTCCCACATTCACGGCTACATGATCTTCTCGTTAAGCTTGTGTCCAAGTAATGTATATACCAACATATTTGTACTGGTGCTTAGCTAAAAAAAAATAAATGTAAATAGTCAGTGTTTGCAGGTGTTTTCTAACAGCAAACATCTGTACGATTTATATTCTCATCTGTGTGACTTTATCCCAACCACAGCAAAGATGCAAAGAGCAGAATCCCCAGCGCATTCACTGTGTCCCTGAAATGATGATGTTAATATCTCATCTTGGGGAATGTGCATTGGGTATAACATATTGTGCAGGGAGGTCACTGAGGGAGCATCATTACTGAGATGAACCCATTCACACGGTCACCTCTAACTGGGATGTAGGAGTAATACACACGAGAAGAATAAACTATTCAGCAATTGTGAGAAACAGAGAGCATGCACTTGGGGCTAAGAAGTTCCCCAGCCATGAACTAGATTCGGGAGTTTGTAGGGCTGTGAGATCTGGGGGCGACATCATGGCCACGCCTAAAAGTTCATGTCATAGCCACGCGCATCTGTCGCTGACAGCACTAAAGTCTATACACACAAAAAGTGTGCTTCACGTGCACGAGCATTCGCGCGCGCGCCAACTATAAAACACTTAGATTGCTTCATAGAGATCAGCGGTAGCCAATTCCAGTTCAACAGGCCAGGTTTTCAGGATATCCTGTTGGTAGCTCTTGAGGACTGACGTTGGCTACCCCTGCTATAGCTAATTCAATGTCCTCTGCTTTTTACCAGTGGCAGATATAATGTTTAAATAGACATTGTTGTGAAAACCCCAGTATAAAAGTTACCAAGGATTCCTTTACTCGCAGGTTATAACAGAGTTTGACCAATGACTTATTTCAGTTATGCATAAAGGGCCATGGTTAATATGTGATACTATGCCAATCAGGCACCTCATGGCATAGCACTATTTAGTAACTGTGGCCCAAACTCATAACAGAAAAAAAGCATAAAACATAACTTAATGCAAATAATATTATGTATATAACTGGTAGTACACCGCTCACCAAATAGCAAATAATATAACCGGTGCAAAGGGATAGTACTGACATCGAAAGTAAGCAGGAAGACAATAGGTAAATCTTCCACAGATCCCAGATAGCTGCACACAGGCTAATAGAATATATTGTACAGTACAATATATTCTATTAGCCTGTGTGCAGCTATCTGGGATCTGTGGAAGATTTACCTATTGTCTTCCTGCTTACTTTCGATGCAAATAATATTAACTTCCAGTGCTGTTCCCTGACTTTTTTGTATTACAGAATATTATAAGACGCAAGAATACTCGCATTATAATTCTTCCAAAAATGTGACTAATGCTTAGCATTAGTTGGTGTTTATATGTGTACAATTAACCTTACAAAAATGAGTAATTCTGAATATCCATATGTTTGTGGAAAGCTAAATGTAGAAGTTCTTTTAATGCAGACTTAGCCTGGCATGTTTCATTCATGCCTATTGCAAGACTTTGTCACTCTTGCCCAGCATCTGAGAATTGACAGATGGAGTCTCGGTTACGGAAATCAAAATTGTCCTGAGTATAAATAAAATTATTAAATGAGGCAGTGCTAAATAAAGGGCTTTCTCTAGGCTGAGCGGCTGCTAATCATTTAAACATGTTGGCTATGTCATGCGTTGTGAATTAGGGTTGCCAGGTGTCCAGTCTTGAACCGGGCTGTCCTGTATCTCTCTGGACATAGTGACCTGACCGGCTTGGGGGGCTGTGGGATTTCCCTGAGCAGGGAGAGAGCAGGGCTGTTGCTAGGGGGCTGGGCAGCTTCCTCTATCCTAATTGGCTGCTGCTGTATAATGCAGCCAATCAGGAGGGGGTGTTGGGAGCCTGGGGCCAAAGAGATGAGGAAACAGTATGGAGCAGTGAGAGGAGTGTGTGTATGTGTGTGTGGAGCGTGTCGCACCTTTCACCATTGTGTCTAGTATTTTTGGGTAAGCCGCTTGACAACCCTAGTTGTGATACCTCCCAGGACACAAACAAAGGGGTTCTTCATAGATGAACAGAACTTTCAAAACTTCAAATGTAGTCAAGTGTGTGTACCTGAAGAAGAGACCTGTGAGGTGTCAAAAGCTCTGTATGGTACAATCAATTCTATTATGAACTCTCATATACATTTGGTATTGTTTGGGGTTATTCATTAAACTGTAATAGGACCAATTGGGGCCCTATCGCAACCAAACTTCAATAGTGATAGTGGGCTAGGGCTTATAAGGTGGCTGCAGGGTAGGGAGCGTCTTCCCTGGTTGGTAGTTGGTATGTGTTGTTGCTCTTATTGTTTGTATTTATATATGCATAAAACATTTAAAATAAAGGAAAAGTAAATGTATTGGTTTAGTATTTATTGCCTTCTACTCAGAGATAGAGCAGGGATGGTTGGGTTTTCCGGCAACTATTTTTGCCACAGCTGCGGTCTGGGGATAGATGGGGTGCGGCTGTTTTTCCTGGCCAGTAAGGCCTAAGTAAAAGCTCAAAGGTATATCAGCCTAATGGTTAGAGCAGGGTTGCGCAAACTGGGGGGCGTGGGATTTTGTTGGGGGGGGCCGCGACCCCACCACGCTCTTCCGCGAGACATTTAAATTAAATGCTGGGGTCCGCGCGAGGCCTCTGCAACCTCATTTTACCGGGGTTCTGTAGTCTTCTGGACACGTCGCCATGGCAACGCGGTGTCGTGACGTACGTGTCGCCATGGTAACATGCATCGAATGACGCTGCGGGGTCAGATGACCCGCGTTGTCATTTGACGCTGGGTCACAGAGAAGGGGGGGCACGAGCGCCGGGGCTGTCGCAGAGGGGGGGCTCAGCTCCAAAACTTTTTGCACCCCTGGGTTAGAGATCAGAACTGGGTTGGCTGGTCTGAAGGATTCCCCCCCCCCCCCCTGTTCATTTTACAATCTCAGGTGTTGATGTTGTCACTGGCTGTGTTGTCAATTGGCGCTCACGTGGGAGCCACAGTATCCGTCGCTCAGGTTCGGTTCAGCCTAGACTGCCAAGCCCTGTATTATTGTGTACTATGTTTAGATAGTGGTTATTAATAAAAGATGTGGCCTCAAAAATACAGGTCTTCTTTGGGTGTGGGGTCACCTCTCCCTTCCCTTTGCCCGTGCACGATCTGTCTGCAACAAACTTTACTGCAATATATGACTTATTCATTTCCAACTCTCTCAACCTTCCAGCCATTCCCGGACTCAGGCTCACTCCCTCAGCCACACCCTCACACCAGGGAATAGACAGGATTGAGGTGTTGTGCAGCATGGGGACACTAGTATGCCATTTCATGCCATACCCTTCTTTCCCTCCCTCTACTTCTCATCCTTTGAAGTCCACACTGTCTGTCTTCGTTTTCTCTGTGTTGCTGTTATCTATCGTGCCCCTGGACCTACATATCAATTTCTTAACAACTTTGCGCCTGGCTCCCTCACTTCCTCTCTTCAGACATTTAGAAACGCCCTGGAAACTTGCCTTTTCAAGGAAGCCTATCTGACATATCTCTAACATCCAACTCCTCTCAACACCATTGGGACCAGCTGTGTGGCTGGACCAATCTCCATGCTCTGTAACACCCCCTAACATCCCCACAAAGCTTAATGGGATTAGCTGGACCATACTCCAACCGGAGGCATGCTCCATGCCACAGTGAGCAGCCACGTCACCTCTTTGTTTTAACATTGTCCCTCATTCTCTCTAGATTGCAAGCTCTCTGGAGCAGGGCCCTCATTACCTCCTTGTACCTGTTATATGTTTTGTATCTTATTAGTATTTGCATGTAACACTGTTCATGTCATTCTCAAATCTCTGTACCCCCTTTGTACCACGCTGCAGAATATGTTTGCATTGCAGTAATGGTCAACTGTGCAGTGTTTCACAGTTATTTTTAATACCTATCTATGTAAGGTCAGTATATTAAAATACTTGACTACAGTATGCGTTTGTTACTTCATGCAGATGTTAAGTAGAAGGCACCTATTTGTAACTCTTATTATACAGCAAGTAAAAAGCCAGTTATGATTGACAATAATAAAAAAAAGCTTTGGGTGACAATTGACAAAGCAACTTGCATTCAATGTATAGAAGATGTTAATTACGGTTATTACTTTTCTCACAGAAACTGGGATAGAATGGGAAACAACTGCCAGACTTTGTGACATGAATGCACTCTACATGATAAATACACCCCTCTGTGCCTGCTAATTGTCAATGTAAATGGGTGCTCTTCAACTATTTTTGAAAGCTGCCGGAATTCAAAATAATTTATTATAACCTCTGAGGGGACCCTACCTCACTGGTGTTCTCACTGTCTTGGGGAGTGTGAAGCCTGGTGGGGGGTAGTGATAGGTATGGGTCGGGTGTGAAAGGCATAAGAGGACTATGGGAGTATTTGAAGTCAGCAGTGGGGCTATTAGAGATTGTGGGATATCATAATGTGGTAGGTAAGAGGGATATGGGAGGGGGAGCTGTGATAAACATGGGAGGGGGAGCTGTGATAAACATGGGAGGGGGAGCTGTGAGAAACATGGGAGGGGGAGCTGTGAGAAACATGGGAGGGGGAGCTGTGAGAGACATGGGAGGGGGAGCTGTGAGAGACATGGGAGGGGGAGCTGTGAGAAACATGGGAGGAGGAGCTGTGAGTGACATGGGAGGGGGAGCTGTGAGAAACATGGGAGGGGGAGCTGTGAGAAACATGGGAGGGGGAGCTGTGAGAAACATGGGAGGGGGAGCTGTGATAAACATAGGAGGGGGAGCTGTGATAAACATGGGAGGGGGAGCTGTGAGATACATGGGAGGGGGAGCTGTGATAAACATGGGAGGGGGAGCTGTGATAAACATGGGAGGGGGAGCTGTGAGATCCCTGATGGGGGGGGGAGAGAGAGCTGTGAGAGACATGGGAGGGGGAGCTGTGAGAAACATGGGAGGGGGAGCTGTGAGAAACATGGGAGGGGGAGCTGTGAGAAACATGGGGGGGGAGCTGTGAGAAACATGGGGGGGAGCTGTGAGATCCCTGATGGGGGGGGGGGGGGGGGAGAGAGAGCTGTGAGAAACATGGGAGGGGGAGCTGTGAGAGACATGGGAGGGGAGCTGTGAGAAACATGGGAGGGGGAGCTGTGAGATACATGGGAGGGGGAGCTGTGAGAGACATGGGAGGGGGAGCTGTGAGAGACATGGGAGGGGGAGCTGTGAGAGACATGGGAGGGGGAGCTGTGAGAAACATGGGAGGGGGAGCTGTGAGAGACATGGGAGGGGGAGCTGTGAGAGACATGGGAGAGGGAGCTGTGAGAAATATGGGAGGGGGAGCTGTGAGAAACATGGGAGGGGGAGCTGTGAGAAACATGGGAGGGGGAGCTGTGAGATACATGGGAGGGGGAGCTGTGAGAGACATGGGCGGAGCTGTGAGAGACTTGGGAGGGGGAGCTGTGAGAGACATGGGAGGGGGAGCTGTGAGATACATGGGAGGGGGAGCTGTGATAAACATGGGAGGGGGAGCTGTGAGAGACATGGGAGGGGGAGCTGTGAGAGACATGGGAGGGGGAGCTGTGAGAGACATGGGAGGGGGAGCTGTGAGAGACATGGGAGGGGGAGCTGTGAGAAACATGGGAGGGGGAGCTGTGAGAGACATGGGAGGGGGAGCTGTGAGAAACATGGGAGGGGGAGCTGTGAGAAACATGGGAGGGGGAGCTGTGAGAAACATGGGAGGGGGAGCTGTGAGAAACATGGGAGGGGGAGCTGTGAGAAACATGGGAGGGGGAGCTGTGAGAAACATGGGAGGGGGAGCTGTGAGAAACATGGGAGGGGGAGCTGTGAGATACATGGGAGGGGGAGCTGTGAGATACATGGGAGGGGGAGCTGTGAGAAACATGGGAGGGGGAGCTGTGAGAGACATGGGGGGAGCTGTGAGAGACATGGGGGGAGCTGTGAGAGACATGGGGGGAGCTGTGAGAAACATGGGAGGGGGAGCTGTGAGAAACATGGGAGGGGGAGCTGTGAGAGACATGGGCGGAGCTGTGAGAGACATGGGAGGGGGAGCTGTGAGAGACATGGGAGGGGGAGCTGTGAGAGACATGGGAGGGGGAGCTGTGAGAGACATGGGAGAGGGAGCTGTGAGAAACATGGGAGGGGGAGGTGTGAGATACATGGGAGGGGGGGCTGTGACATACATGGGGGGAGCTGTGAGAAACATGGGAGGGGGAGCTGTGAGAGACATGGGCGGAGCTGTGAGAGACATGGGAGGGGGAGCTGTGAGAGACATGGGAGGGGGAGCTGTGAGAGACATGGGAGAGGGAGCTGTGAGAAACATGGGAGGGGGAGGTGTGAGATACATGGGAGGGGGGGCTGTGACATACATGGGGGGAGCTGTGAGAAACATGGGAGGGGGAGCTGTGAGAGACATGGGGGGAGCTGTGAGATACATGGGAGGGAGGTTAGAGGGGGAGACATGGGAGGGAGGTTAGAGGGAGAGACATGTCAGGGAGGTTAGAGGGAGAGACATGGGAGGGAGGTCAGTGAGAGAGACATGGGAGGGATGGAGGTCAGTGAGTGAGACATGGGAGGGAGGTCAGTGAGAGAGACATGGGAGGGAGGTCAGTGAGAGAGACATGGGAGGGAGGTCAGTGAGAGAGACATGGGAGGGAGGTCAGTGAGAGAGACATGGGAGGGAGGTCAGTGAGAGAGACATGGGAGGGAGGTCAGTGAGAGAGACATGGGAGGGAGGTCAGTGAGAGAGACATGGGAGGGAGGTCAGTGAGAGAGACATGGGAGGGAGGTCAGTGAGAGAGACATGGGAGGGAGGTCAGTGAGAGAGACATGGGAGGGAGGTCAGTGAGAGAGACATGGGAGGGAGGTCAGTGAGAGAGACATGGGAGGGAGGTCAGTGAGGGAGACATGGGAGGGAGGTCAGTGAGAGAGACATGGGAGGGAGGTCAGTGAGAGAGACATGGGAGGGAGGTCAGTGAGAGAGACATGGGAGGGAGGTCAGTGGGAGACGCGACATGGTCACGTGGCCGCGCGCAGCCAATTTCAAGGCAGATATGCCCCGTCTCGGCCGCACCCCCTGTGCTCTCCCTAGATCTCCCCTACAGACCGCCGATCGCAGCTGTAGTCTCTGCATTTACAGGCAATTTCATTACCCTAGCGGCTAACCACTAAGGCAATGAAGGGGGTTAACTACCGTTGCCATGTTTATTGTGGGTAACGGGGGTGGGTGAAGGGGATGTTTGGCCCTTGGTGGGTGTTTAGGCCTAGCGGGGGGGTGTTGCGGGAGTAGTTAACCCTTAATGACCTTGACGCGCAGCCAATTTCAAGGCAGATATGCCCCGTCTCAGCCACACCCCCTGTGTGCTCCCTAGATCTCTCCTACAGACCGCCGATCGCGGCTGTAGTCTCTGCAGGTGCCGCCAGGCGCGCGTGCAGCAGGGAGTATTAGGGCCGTAGCCTAAGGGTCGGCTCTTTGCTGCCGGAGCAGTGAGTAGTACGGTCCCACTCCTCTCCTCTGAATCAGGACTAGTCTGTAGCAGAGGAGATGAGCGGGACAATATTAAACAGTCCTATAGCAGGAAGCATCTGATTGGTGTATTCATGGAGAATTTCTTGATCGGTTACTATAACTCCCACTGCCTTCGCACCAAGGACAGTGGGGCAGACAAGGGCAATGGTCAGCGGGTCACTTGGAAGCCCAGTTGTGGTCCGCCAGTTGATTTAGTCTGAGTGTAAATGATTGAGATTTGGGGTTTTCGGTACAAATCAAAGATTAAGGGTCCTATGCTTCATAACCCACTTATCGAGGCTTTTTAGCTGCTCGATAAGTGAGCGGCGAAAGCATTAATCGACATTTTTTGCTCTCATCCAAAACACATCACCATGTGTGACGCAATAAGCCCCTTATCGTCCATTTTGAAATTCGTGCAATTCAAGGCTCTAGAATGGCGATTTTCTCCCAAATTCCTCTCGCCAGAAAAGTTGGCGTGAAGCTGGTGAGGCAGGGGCGAGAGAGGGACTTAGAAAAAAAATGCATTTTTGCTACATCGAATTGATCACGGGAGTCTCTATAGCTGGTACACATTAATAACAGCACCGGAGACCCCCGGCATGAATCTGATGCAATAAAAATGCATTTACAGGCAACTTCATTACCTTAGCGGCTAACCACTAAGGCAATGAAAGGGGTTAACTACCGGTATCATGTTTATTGTGGGTAGCGGGGGTGGGTGAAGGTGATATTTGGCCCTTGGTGGGTGTTTAGGCCTAGCGGGGGGGGGGGGGTGCGGTGGGAGTAGTTAACCCTTTATTACCTTAGCGGTTAATTCCGCTAAAGTAATGAAGGGGTTAACCCCTCCCGGTAGGTATAAACACCCAGCAAGGGCCAAATGCCAACTTCACCCACCCAACTTCACCCAACCTCGCTACACACAATAAACATTGAAAAACACAACAACCCTACTCCCCAACAACCCCCCCCCCCTCCCAACACATACAGTACAGTAATGGGCAAAATTACTATTATCCAGATATGGATAATAGCTCATTTGCCCATTCTAAACCAAACATTAGCCAGCATAAATAAAGTAAATAAAATTTCTACTTACACTTGCCATGATGAAGGGCATCCTCATCACCCGACATCAGGTCCATGTCCTCCGATGCCAGCAAGAGTACAATAAAAAATACAATCCAATGGCCCCTAGCCCCTTAATCACCTTAGCGATTAATAACCGCTATAGTAATTAAGGGGTTAACCCACCCTCCACCGCTACCCACCCGGGATGCCTAACCACCCACCGCGGCACAAGTGGGCCTTGGGTGGGTGGTTAGGCCTTCCGGGTGGGTAATAGAACTTTTATTTACTTTATACTGGCTGGCCAATGTTTGATTTAGAATGAGCAAATGAGCTATTACCCATATCTGGATAATAGTCATTTTGCCCATTACTGTACTGTATGTGTTGGGCGGATTGTAGGGGGTAGACGAGGTGGGTAGTTGGGGTGTTGTGTTTATTTTTCTATATTGGGGGTAGAGGGGGTAGATGAAGGGGGTAGTAGCCCCAAGGGTGGGTGTTTAGGCCTATCGTTTGGGGGGGGGGGAGAAGGGGGTAGCGGGACTGGTTAACCCCTTAATTACCATAGCGGTGTAGTGAAGGGGCTAACTCCTCCCGCAACCTTCCCGGCAGGCCTAACCACCCACTCTGGGGCTACTACCCCCTTCATCCACCCCCTCTGCCCCTATTACAATTTTTATTAAAACCCTGCCATCGCTGGCGAGATATGTGCAGGGAGAGGCGGCTCTCTCTGTGCAGCTCTCTATGCAGCTAGACCAGATCGCTGCAGATCCTATGGCAAGAACTTTTGAGAGAGGCGAATATCACATCGCTGTCTCCTCGACAGTTTTGGGTCGGGGAAAGAGGCCTATTCTCGTAGCCTTCATAAAGGCTTTCTGAATACCGTGGTAAATACACTAAAAAAGACGGCGGCGTAACATGCCCAGCGAGACGTTTTATGAAGGTTACTAGCATAGGCCCCATAAGTCTATGGGCCTTAATCATTAAGATGCCACAATGCCAATCCCAGTGAGATTGGGGGAAACTCGCCATTCAACTCACTGGCAGATTCCCCCACACTCATGCTGAGATTGGCACTATCAGAGCTTAATGAAAAAGGCCATAGGAGATCACTGGTGCTGGGAATAAGTGAGTGCCTTTCTAAGGTACTACACTTTGTAATGGGAGACACTTGTAAATTGTTGGGGTCCTGTTACTTCTTTGCCTGCCATGGGCTAGCTTCGCCGCGGGAATCATTAACTTTCTTTGCTGAAGTGCCTTTCAAATCATCCTGTCGAAAATTGTTCAAACAAAGGTATTATAGGGAAGCAACAACTTGTCTCAAGCTAAGACTGAATTTCACACGTTCTGTGTAAAAAAAAAAAAAAAACAACAACAACAAAAAAACATTTAAGGACAAGAAAATATTTGAAATTGCGCGGATTTCTGCCAGGCATTGCTGCCTCTGGCATGAACTGCGTGAAGATGCAGAGTGTCATTATAAACAGTGAGTGAAACAGAGACAGGAAATGGGGGTCTTTGAGTAATGAGTTCCATCCACTCCTGAAACAGAAAGCCAGGCAAGGCATTACTGGAAAATACTTTCCCTCTGACTGCTGGGCAATATTTAGATTACGTTTTTTTTCGAATGGTAAAACAACAGTTACTGGAGGTTAAGACTGAATATGAGAGTATTCCTTGTTGCAAAACCGGTTGCTTGGTATTTGTTAGACGCTATTAGAGCTGGCCACTGACTTGTAGTAAAAACAAAGCAGATGGGGGATTGAATCACGCAACATACAGCCATAAGTTTATTCAGTTGTGTCTCGGCGACAGTTAAATCACTCGGAGGCAGCCTGAGGGGCAGAGTGAGAATAATCACAAAAATGTGATCAGATATTCGTGTTCCAAGAAGAAGAAGAAAAAAACAGAACAAGTCATTCGGCTTCATGGAACAAAAGCTAGTTTTTTCAGCCAAAGAATAGCTACTTTTAAACCAAGGATTTGAACTGCGAAATGGGCACAAAGAATGGACGTTCAAATTGATGTTTACAAACATTTCACATGGCTTAGAAGGGTAAGTGAGTTTTTCATGCAGTTGTTATTGTGTTTAAATGCTTGTTAGCGTTTAAAAGGATTCCGATTTTTGAGAAAAGCCCCGTTTGATGAGTTAGCTCTGTGCTGTTGCCAAGTGCTTTATGAGACTTTAATTCTAAACATGCGTCATACTGTAAGTGCAGAAATCTGCTATCTATGTCTGCATAACCAAGTTCTCAACTGCACTATAGGTCCGTGAAATTTATGAAAAGACAACAGGCTGGTAACCTTAGTAAATAGCATATTATTTTTCATTATTGCATGAGTTCTTTAACCGCTGCATCTGTCAAGGTAGCAGGGAATATTTGATTTGCTGATTTGCATTGGGTCTTATAGTATCACATTTGACTTTTTATTGTGCGTCAACATTTTAGCGCGAAAACGTAGTACAAGCCTTCCTAAAACGTGCGTCATATGTACAGTGTGAAGGTTGCTATATGACTTCATACATATGATGCAACATTTGTTGTTTGAAATAAATTTTCACGCATTGCGTCATGTCAAATACCAGATTGATACAATTTATATTGACGCAAAATGTTGTGTATTGTTTTATGTGTAACTAGTGTTAGCTAATTGATTACTGTAATATTATTTTTATTAGCTATACTGTGAAAAGAATACATTTTGTTGACCTTTATTATAAAACATCTGTCTAAAATATATGACTACAACCATTTTTGACGTACTTAGGAGCACAGGAGCGCAATCAAGTTTGTGATTTCCGTTCATCAATATTATGCCAAAAATGCCATTTGCGACACTTAATATAGAGGCCCAATTGTGTTATTTGATATTCTAGCTAATTCTTTCATTTGTTTCTTTTTTTTGATTGAGAATACTTGTTGCTAGACTAGTAGTTTAGCGCAGAAAATGTACACTGCGCTGCTCCTCATTGTGAAACACGGAACAAACACAGAATCACAAGCGCATGGTACACGCATGAGAACTAGGATATGCAAATGGGGGTTTTTTTTTTTACTTTTGCGTTTCTAATTTCACACAAAAAAATGTAATGTTTCTACACAGTTGTGCAAATGCTATAATAAAAGAAACAAGGAAAGTACCAGTTTAAGGAATGTTCCTAGTTTAACCAATGCGCACAATTTAAATATTACCATTTGTACTAAGGAGGCACAACATTCACAGAGTTAAGCACTGTAATCCAAACTGCTTACAATCCAATATAAAAGCATTTACTGTTTCTGTTGTATTGTCTACAGGAAAACCATCCGTTTGGTCATTTATCTTGGCTTATTCAATGTTCAGAGCCAGCAATGTGTTAAACAGAGCCAGCAATGTGTTAAACAGACGATTTTCTGATAAAAAAGAAGTCGCTCTAATTTATTCCTCAAATTGTAGACCTACACACATGATTTTTTTATAGTACCCACTAGTGCACGTGGAGCATTCCAGGTTGGACACAAATATTACAGCGGAGCTCAACCTCATCTATAAGAATATTCATGTCGGTCCCATATAAGGCATAGCAATCTTCAAACGAGTGGAACTTGAAAGGAGTGGAAGGCCACAAAGGGAATGCTTTGATTGCAAGCATATGTGATGTACTCTTTGTTCATGTAGTTTTATTTGCAGCCAATGATACCTAATACCTTTTTTTTTATGCAATGTTCTCAAAAGCACATGGAATAGCAGAAAAAAATAAACATTTGTAAATTGCAAAGATTCAATAATCACACTGAAAAGGATTTTGCTAAGTAAATAGTAAGAGTAAGTGGTTTATTGATGTATTATGTCCCAGTATTAGTGTTGTGGTATCTGTTTTGGAATAGTTAGGGATACAGAAAGATTTCAGTTTATACAGGTAGGATCATTATATGATGCCTTCTTATGATGCGTTGGCAAGCAGGAAGCAAATGACTTCAAGCAGCAAATCCTGCCGAATATCAATATTGATTTATTTACAATCGAAACTGAGGATCCTCTGAAGCTAAACTTTGCTATGTTTAGCTCGGGGGCCTCCCTGGTACCCGGGATACGTACACGTTTAGTTGCCGGTCTTACTTCCTGGACATTTAAATGGATGTCCAATAGGCAGTCACAAGGTCCTCCCACCGATGACATTGCTGCTTCCTATTGGCCTGCAGAACCCAAACAGTTTGGCGGCAATTCTAATTTCTTGAAAGAGGAGGAAAACATATGCAATTAAAATGTGCAATATATATATATTTATATAAACAAATAATAAACAAATATTTATATATATATATATATATATTGGGGTGGGGAATAGGTAGGCAGGATTGCTGCTTTAAAGGATGTGTCTGTATTTAACTTTGCTCTGCGACTCATATTTAGACAACATTTGTCTTAAAGCGGTAATTTTCCCTTAAAAAAAAAAAAAAAAGACATAGGATTGAAGCAGGGGGTCTACGGAGCTGAACCCCATTAATTTCATCTCCGCGGACCCCCTGCTTCCCAGAGATATTTAACCCTGTAGGGGTTCATGTAATGACAGATTTTCAAAGCTCCCACGTCCTGCAGGCCAATAGAAAGCTGTGATGTCATCCAGTACGGCTTGCTATTGGCCCACGTGACGCGGGAGCTTTAAACTTCGCCGAGATACCGGTACTCCCTTTGGAGGTCTAACCCTAACCCCCGGAGCTAAAATTAATGGGGTTCAGCTCCAGAGACCCCCCCTACTTCAAACTTTTTTTTTTTTTTAATGAAAGAAACAATAAAATGCTGCTTTGATTGCTCCTTTTTAAAAATGTAACACTGCACTTGACTTCCAGCGGTAACGAGTCTAGATAGGAAGAATGATCAAATGTAAAATACTTACAAAAGTAAAGGGGCTTTGGCAATAATTGTCATGGAACAGGTATACCCCTGTCTACACTTCTGTTTCACCCCCCCCCCCTTTTTCCTCGCAGCCCTGCTTGTCAGCTTATTAGTGACAGCTGTATGTGTTTGGTTCTGTACACAAACTCAGTGCTTGTGTGATAAATACAGTGCCATTTCCCCTCTCCCAGCAGCTTGCTGTATTAAAGATGCAACATTATTGCTACATGTTGTAGCTCCCCCAGACACCCCTGTGAGTTGCCATAGCAGCCCCAGCCTTTCTCTCAAATGGGCTAGTCTGCTTTCTCCCCCTCTGCTCTGCCTACAGATGGTCTGTCCCCAGACTATCTTACTACCCAGCATACATTGCTTTTTCCTTTTCCACCATTGCTCTGGACTCGTGAGTACCTCTCTGTAACCCCTGTAATGGTGCTGCAGGATTATCTTTTCACCTCCCTTTACTACTAAGCACACACAGAGATTTAGACCTACACCTCTACACAAGAAACTGTTTTTACCTGCTTTCTCCAAAATAAAGTAAGAAAAGAAACAGACCTTGTCGTGCTTGGAAAAGAGGGCGAGTTGACACTATCTGAGCTAAGTCATCACCACGTGACCCTCTGGCTTCCAGAATAGTGAAAAGATATCGTGTGCCTTACAGACACTTACAGGAGCTGCTACTCCAGACTCCATGACAATATAGAGCAGCTTCTACAGCAGTACAAGCAAGCAGTATACACAGCTAATACAGAGCAGCCTCTACAGCAGACAAAGGAAGCACCAAGTAGCTCAAACTGCACAGCAGCCTGCAGCCTTAACAGACAAGCAGCAGCCTACACTCACAGCAGCCTTGCAACATACAGTGCTTCTTACACAAATCCTAACTGCCTTTTTCTCTGTCTGAGTTCACCCTCTGCACAGCCCCATAGTGAGGAGCCACCTTCCCACCTACCCCTGCGCACTTTCCCACGGCCAGCGCCATCAAGGGCCATGCCGCCGGACACCCGCCAGGACACGGGTCAGAGCCACCAGACACCTGTGAGTACAGCTACCCGCACGCTGCACGCTGCAGGACACCGCTCGGCATCATCTGAGACAGACGCCAATCGCTGACAAGGTAAAAGACCGCACGCCACACGCACCGGCAAAAGGCCTACACACACCTACAGCATGGCAGAACTCAGAGCCTCACCAGACATCACGCAGGAAAGCGATCACTCAGACACAGAGACCGCTGCGCATCTGCAACAGGCGCAAGGCCCAAACGGACAGTCACACTGACACAAAAGGCCCGCGAAAAATATGAGACTGACATTGAAGCTCACCGCGCTAAATTAGAGTTGGCCTGGGAAACAACCGCACTTGGGGTACGCAATGTCGCCGGCGCTGGCAATAATGTGCAACAGCTCGAGCAGGGGATAACTCAATTGAAGGGAGACCGCTCTGGCTACCAAGCGCTGTCACAGGCATTCTTCACCTATCTAACAAGAACTAACACGGAAGATAGCATACGAGAGCGCGACCTACAGAAGGCGATAGACCTAGAACGTGATGGCATCGTGCAGGCCGCCATCACGGACGCCCAAAGCGAGAAAAAAGGGCTCCTCCTGGAGAATGCGTCACAGCGCTCAAGCACATCCAGACACTCATCAAGGTCAGCAAGATCAGCACAATCCAACGCGTCCAGCGCAAGCGCTACCAAGGCGCGAGCCACCGCAGAGGCCGCACGTGCCAGGGCCGAATATGGTCGGAGAGAGGCAGCCGTAAGGATAGAAAGAGCGCGCATAGAAGAGGAGGAGCAGAATGCTGCCAATGCCGCCGCCACTGCTTCCGCCGTCGCCGCCACTGCTACCGCCGCCGCTGCCAATGCCGCCGCTGCCGCTGCGCGTAAAAAGGCCGAATTGGACGCGGATCTAGAAGCTCTAAGCAAAGAGGAGGACGCCGCTGCCGCCATAGCCCAAGCTGAAGTCCTAGAAGCAGCCGCGAGACAGGGCGGCGGGGAGCAACCGTACAGACGGATTGCCTCAGAGGATCCAGTCCGACGCACTGAAGACTACGTAAGGAGCCTCTTCAGTGTAAACACCAGCGCACCATCTCAACACGGAGGGAGTGACACCACAGACACCGAAAACTCGCTAGGACCACGAGGAGAAGACGCTGCTCGGTCGATGGCACATGCTGCCTGGGATAGCCACAGCCGCAACAGTGATCCACACGCCAGCGCGCACACGGATGCACTACAACAGGCTCGCCATCCAGGTACACCCACACGGGAAAACACAGCCCCTCACACTAGCCAGTAGCCATCACGCGTCCACGCCAAGGAAGAGGCGACCGCACTGACCGTCCCAGCAACTACCTCAGAACGGGACAAACACGCCGATGCCTCAGGTCTGACAGACATAGCCAAGTACATGATCCGGCGTGACCTGGTACAAGCAGGGCTCATCTGCTTCGACGACCGCCCTGAGAACTACCGGACGTGGAAGTTCACGTTCAAAGACGCAATCAACAGCTTGGACTTCTCAGCAAGGGAAGAGCTCAACCTGTTAGTCAAGTTCCTGGGGAACGATTCCAGAGAGTACGCAAAAAGACTGCGGGCAGCGAACGCGCATCAACCCCAAGTAGGTCTGGACCTAGTGTGGGAAAGGCTGGAAGAATCCTACGGCAGCCCCGAAGCAGTCGAGGATTCGCTCTTCAAAAGAGTCGAAAGCTTCCCCAAGATCACAACTAAAGACTACTCGAAGCTACGAGATCTTGGAGACCTGCTGCAAGAACTGGAGTTCGCAAGGAAAGACCATTCCTTAATAGGTCTCAACGTCCTAGACTCAGCTCGTGGAGTGAGACCCATCCTGGAGATGCTACCCTTCAACCTCCAAGAAAAATGGATCTCACAAGGCTCCAAATACAAAAGGGAGAAGCAAGTCGTCTACCCCCCATTCTCAGTTTTCTTGAGCTTCATTCGCGAAGCAGCAAGGACGAGGAACGACCCCAGCTTCTTCTTAGGTGCGCAAACCACATACAGTGCAAGCAGCCTGAGGAACGAGAGACCAGCGACGAGATATGGTAACCCCCAAACACCCATCTCGACCCGCAGGACGGACGTGCCTCCAACGACCCAAACTACTCCCGATCAGTCGGTCGCCGGAGACAAGGAACCAAGGGACCCAAACAGGGAATGTCCCATACACAAGAAGCCACACCCACTCAACAAGTGCTTTGGGTTCAGGATGAAGTCCCTAGAGGAACGCAAGAGGTTACTTGGAGAATTCGGAGTTTGCTTCAAGTGCTGTGGTTCCACGACTCACCTAGCCAGGGACTGTAAGGAAGAGATCAAATGCACAGTGTGCGAAAGTGACAAGCATGTGACAGCATTACACCCAGAGGCGATGACACTCCACCAACTCAAGAACCCATCCTCCGTAGCGGAGCATGGCGGGGAGAAAGAAGGAGAGTCAACATCAGTCACATCTCAGCGCACTGAGGTATGCGGAAAAGAAGGCGACAAAATGTCCTGCTCCAAAATATGCCTTGTCGCAGTGCACCCCCAGGGACAACCGGAGAAGGCTATTCGGATGTACGCAATCCTCGACGACCAGAGCAACCGATCGCGGGTCAGGTCAGAGTTCTTCGACATGTTTAACATACAAGACGGTGCTTCTCCCTACACTCTCAGAACGTGCGCAGGGCGAATGGAGACCACAGGGAGAAGAGTGAATGGCTACACCATATGCTCAATAGACGGCAAAGTGAACATGCCCCTTCCCACACTCATCGAGTGCAACCACCTGGCCACAAACAGGGACGAGATTCCCACACCAGACGTGGCACTCCATTACCCCCACCTCAAAGGAATAGCCAACCACATCCGGCCGGTAGAACAAGGCGCCAAGATCCTGCTGCTGCTCGGTAGGGACATCATGAGGGTACATAAAGTCCGTAAACAGCATAACGGACCCCACAACGCGCCATACGCCCAAAGACTTGACCTAGGATGGGTGATATTGTGCAACTCGTGCACCAACAAAGAGCACGGGCAAGACTACGTTGACGCCCGCAGAACGGTGGTGACAGAATGTGGACACACATCTCTCTCCGAACCATGTCTTGGCCATCTCCAAGTGACCGAAGGGCCAAGTGAAGAGAAAAGACAAGGTCATACCCCGGAGACCAACAAAGACATCCTCACGCCAATGGGATGCGACAATGGCTTAGGATGCTCAGCAGTCCAGACAGCCAAAGATGATGAGTCGATTCCACCGAAGGAAGAGAGTAACCTCCCAAAGGTGACCGACAAAGGGATCGTCCAAAAAACAACAAACAATCAGACAATACTCCCGCGAGCAATGGCACAACTAAGACGTACAGTTGTTCCTCTCCACAGAGTATCAAGCAACAGAGCAACCAACTGCCACGGCTGGCATAGCCGCAAAAGATTGCGCCCCACAGGTGAAGCCACAGTGTCAAAAGGACTGTCCTCTCACACATCCAAAAAGAGACAGCCACAGAGACATTTCATAAAGGGTTTTACTAGGGCAAAAGAGACTGTTCTTCGTTACGTCCAGGGAGACAATAACCTCCCGATGGCAGTCAACAGAGAGACACAGAAGTGTTTCACCAAACGACGTGGAGATGTTCCCGTGCAAGAAAAATGCACCGATGACCTACGGTGCACAGCATTCCAAACAACAAGGGACGGCAAACGAACACCATCAAGGGAAGATAGAGGATTCCTGAGGCTAACTGTCGAGGAGCTCTCTAAAGACGGACTAGGCAGTTGGGTGACTCTGCTACCATCCCATTCACCAAAAAGACGCCTCCTGAACAATAGAGAACCTGTCATCTCTAGGCTCACTTCGCTCCGCCGCAACCCACAAAGGGAGCCGGAGACCAAAAGCAACTTTGTGGCCTTCATCCGGAAGATATTCTTTACCGGCCACGCAAAGCCAGCACCTCTAATGGAGGAAGGTGAAGAACATAGGTACCTCCAATCACCTGGGGCCTACCACCCTCAGGAACCGATCAAATCCGGGTAATGTTCAACCCCAGCACTCAGCTTCAGGGAGTCTCTCTGAGAGACGCCCTCTTTACTGGACTAGATTCGACAACCAGTCTTCCAGAAGTGTTGTTCCGCTTCCGCAAGGAACCAAACGCCATCTCCTTCTGCCGAACGCCAGGTGATAGAGTGACAAGCTACCACGACTGGCGCACTTACAAGGGGATGTGCTCTGTGGATAAAACTGCAGAGACAAAAGGACTGTTTTCTCACAAGGCTAAAAGGAAACAGTGCCAGAGACTCTTACAAAAGACATTGTGTTGCATCAAGCTAACCAAGAGCTGTGCATCCACCTGGCTTCCCTTACTGGAAGGTTGGCCAAAGAACTTTAACGCCAGTGGTACCGGCCGGTATCACCTTGCTATGGGAATATGGACCTTTGCATTGTTGTTATGTTTGCATTGCACATATGTTCCACATAGCATGTCATATAGTGGTATCTACTGATACCAGACGGGGAGTGTCATGGAACAGGTATACTCCTGTCTACACTTCTGTTTCACCCCCCCCCCCCCTTTTTCCTCGCAGCCCTGCTTGTCAGCTTATTAGTGCCAGCTGTATGTGTTTGGTTCTGTACACAAACTCAGTGCTTGTGTGATAAATACAGTGCCATTTCCCCTCTCCCAGCAGCTTGTTGCATTAAAGATGCAACATTATTGCTACATGTTGTAGCTCCCCCAGACACCCCTGTGAGTTGCCATAGCAGCCCCAGCCTTTCTCTCAAATGGGCTAGTCTGCTTTCTCCCCCTCTGCTCTGCCCACAGATGGTCTGTCCCCAGACTATCTTACTACCCAGCATACATTGCTTTTTCCTTTTCCACCATTGCTCTGGACTCGTGAGTACCTCTCTGTAACCCCTGTAATGGTGCTGCAGGATTATCTTTTCACCTCCCTTTACTACTAAGCACACACAGAGATTTAGACCTACACCTCTACACAAGAAACTGTTTTTACCTGCTTTCTCCAAAATAAAGTAAGAAAAGAAACAGACCTTGTCGTGCTTGGAAAAGAGGGCGAGTTGACACTATCTGAGCTAAGTCATCACCACGTGACCCTCTGGCTTCCAGAATAATAATATTGATATCTTCTACTTCCACCAATCCGCTCTTAACCATCATTAACAATGCAAATCTAAATAATTCTGGGTCTGGAAACACATTGGCGATAAATAAAATATTTAACTTGTGCATAAGCTTTGGCAAAATGTTTTTTTGCGTTTGGAATGGAATAATTATTTGTGATGGGTAATGTTTTTTTACTATCCTATGTTGATTTCTTGTAACACCTTTCATAGATGCAGTGGAAAGTAGCACGTTTCCCTACACTTTATCTGTAAATGGATTTATAACACAAACTTATTTTATTGTACAGTTTTCATTATTACACAGTCTTTCAAATGGACCTATTGATTCTCATTTAGTATTGTCTCTGTCATTACAGATAACATTCTTCTTTTAGTCATGCCACAAGAACACAATTACATGGCTGCAATCCCTGGTTGAAACTGACATTTAATGTTGTATATATGTGTTTACTTTCCTTATCTCTTGTGTACAGTCAGTTTACCTTTACCAATTACACGTAGTTAAACAGTTTGAGGAGTTTCTCGATAAGGCTAAGCAGAAAAACCTATTAACCAAACAACTGGATATATTTATCCTTATATATAAATATTTTTTTTTCTGTATTTGCTATATTGTTGAAGTTGCAATCAGGTGAAAGCCCTAAATCCTATAACAGCATTTCTACCACTTTGTAATGTTTGTTTCATAATGTAAGACATTCATAATGGCTTAGTAGATTTACACCCGAAAGCTTTACTGCACATAAATCAACAGCAGTTGACTTTTAAGACACCAATTCTTAAACAGTGAGAGGCGAGAAAAATGTATATATTCCAGGAACTTGGTTGGGATTTTTAGGCAGCAGTTTTATGGGTTTTGTGATTACTTAAACACGACAAGAATACTACAGTTGCATCGTGACATACTATCCCTTCCTCCCTCTAAGTTAACCATATACGCCAGCCTTCTTTGCAGTGCTCCTAGATAAACCATGCTTTAATCATTTCTAGAATGTTAAACAGTCTCTTCTGAAATTAGTCTGCAATGCAAGTCATGGGGGAAAAATTGGAAGACTTTCTTTGCTATCAAAAGTAAAGTTACAGTAGCAGCACTAATAACATTTTACACTCATATGAACATGTTCTTAGTAGATCACATATTTTTGTTCTCCAAAAATAGAAGTTCTCCCATTAAATTACCCATCTTGTTTGTGTTGATGTTTTTCCAAACCTCTGACCATATGCAGTCAAAGCTCATTTTCCACTTGGCCGGTACATTTTTTTTCTTGCTCCCAAGGGCAGCTACCAGTGTACTGATTAGTGTAATGGGAAGTAAACATTAGAAATTCTTTGTAATGAACAGATAAACAAACTACAGGCCACTATTTTAGATGCCATCATTATAGTAATGTACATGTAATGTGGTTCTGTGCTATTTGCGGAGAAAATGAATGGAGAAGAAGTGATTTATTGGTAATCGTACTGTCCTTGAGAACCATATCTAAGTGGCAGATCCATGTGATCTCATTGGCAAGTCACTTATATCCTTGTGCCTCTTGGGTAACATTAAAATGAGAATGCAAGCTCTTCAGAGCAGGGACCTGGGTACTAGCAGAGCCTCAACTCCAGTCCTCAAACCCCCCAAGAGGCAGGTTTTCAGGATACCTCTGCTTCAGCCACCGATAGAGCCACCTCTGCTGAAGCAGGGATATCCTAACAAAACTGACCTGTTGGGGGGTCTTGAGGACTGGAGTTGAGCACCCCTGCATTATGGCATCTTCATGATCCATTCTTATTAGCTCTACTTAGATATTTTCAGTGACAAAAGGCCATATTTACAATGTTGAGCCCTTAATATATTATTAGCGCCACGTACACCTGTAGCCCAAGTTATTGCACCTGCTGGGGTGTTCCCATCAGTGAAACACTGCGTTAGCCGCGCCACTTTTTTGCGTGCGGCTCATTTAAAACAATGACCGCTTCTCCCCTTGGTGTGTTGTGTATGTCTCACTGCAACATGCCGGCAGGATTAATAACGTTGGCTACAACTGTACCACATTTTCAGGTAAAAACTTAATTAACTAATATATTAAGTTCAATAATGATAATAAGCCCAAATGTTTCCCTGCATTCCCAATGAGCTTTTATCAAACATATTTTAGGAATTACTAATAAATGTCATCTCATCTCCCAGGTAAACCATACAGCAGTAAATAATGAATCGTATCTAGAACGACTGACACGTTTGGAAGGTGACAAGGAGTCTCTAATATTACAGGTATGTACAGTATATTTAAAGCATGAAGAAAGTATACTAGCAGAGCCGCCAACAGCTTTCCGGGGGCCCAGGACTAGAGTTTCCACCAGGGCCCCCTGTCTGCGGCCTTGCGAACCCCCTCCCCTCTTTTTTATTACACTCCCTTCTCTAATACACCTCCTCACTCTCTCACCCCTCTATTTCTCTCCACATCCCCCTCCCCCCTTGTCTTTCTCTCCCACTCTCTTGCACACCAATCTCTCCTCTGTTCCTCTCTTGCACCCCCACCTTCCCCATCCCTCTCTTGCTACCCTTCTTCCCTTCCCATCCCTCTTGCTCACTCACTTCCCCTCTCTTGCTCACTTATTCCCCCTCTTTCTTCAATCTCACATCACCTCCTCCCTGTCTTACACCCCTCTCACTCTCACTCCCCCCACACTCAATTTCCTTCTCCCGCTCAATACCCCCCATCCCTTCCTCTCACTCAATACCCCCTCTCCCCTCAACACACTCAATAACCCCTCTCCCATCAACACACTCAATACCCCCTCTCCCCTCAACACACTCAATACCCCCTCTCCCCTCAACACACTCAATACCCCCTCTCCCCTCAACACACTCAATATCCCCTCAACACACTCAATACCACCTCTCCCCTCAACACTCAATACCCCCTCTACCCTCAACACACTCAATACCCCCCTCCCCTCAACACATTCAATACCCCCTCTCAACACACTCAATACCCCCTCTCCTCCCAACACACTCAATACCCACCTCCCCTCAACACACTCAATACCCACCTCCCCTCAACACACTCAATACCACCTCTCCCCTCAACACACTCAATACCCCCTCTCTGCTCAACACACTCAATACCCCCTCTCCCCTCAACACACTCAATACCCCCTCTCCCCTCAACACACTCAATACCCCCCTCCCCTCAACACACTCAATACCCCCCTCCCCTCAACACACTCAATACCCCCTCTCCTCTCCACACACTCAATACCCACCTACCCTCAACACACTCAATACCATCTCTCCCCTCAACACACTCAATACCCCCTCTCCCTTCAACATACTCAATACCCCCTCTCCCCTCAACACACTCAATACCCCCTCTCCCCTCAACACACTCAATACCCCCTCTCCCCTCAACACACTCTAACCCCTAAAGTTAACCCCCTGCTCTAGCTGAAAACCCCTCTAAAGTTAGCCCCCTATCCTAACCGCTAAAACCCCTAAAGTTAGCCCCCTATCCTAACCACTAAAACCCCTAAAGTTAACCCCCACCCTAACTGCTAAAACCCCTAAAGTTAGCCCCCTGCCCTAAAACGTACCTTCTTGTTGAAGTGGCTGGGGGTGGAGGGTCCCCCTGTGGTTAAACGCCGGCGAAGAGTTGGTAGTGGGGGGACGGCCGCAGCCAAATGACCTATTCCGACTTGGGGGGCCATCAATACATTGCTGAGCCCTATAGTATTTAATACGCTTGAATGACCCATAATACCCTTTGTCATGTCTACGTTTGCTTCCATAACGTCCATACATGATTACCTCCTTCATGGTGTTCTGTTTATAATTCTGCCACTGTTATATATAATTTTTTTTAAAAAGTGTGTGTGTAAATTGTATGCTAATTGAAAAGAGGTCATCAAAAATCAAACTGTGTTATTGTACTGGAAAGATTAAAAAGTAGATGTAGTTCTTAAACCCCAGGGGTATTTCTGCACTATTCCCGGTTCTGAGTGTGGGCATTCTATCTTCTGAGACTCTGTTTGGGGTTTGGGTCTCTTTGTTAAGATATTAAACACATCTTAAATTGTGACACAACTGGTGGAAAAAAGTAAAGGAGAAGTTTTAAAGCTATATATCTCATTATTTTCAACTGGAACATGGGTTCTTTTTCCGTTCCAGTTACGTAGCCTAATTAACTAAGCTTCACAAGTAGATCTTGCTAGAGCTATTCACTTCAGTACATAGTAATCTGGAGGCAACCAACTACAGTAGATGTTAGTTTATGATTGGCTGACTAATGGCCACTCCGATATCAGTCTGAAAAATAGACTGTAGTAATCGGGCCATTCATCCCACTTCGCTCCTGCCTCCTTTGTGCCTGAAAACCATTGACAGCAATATGGTTTATTCTTTAATAAATGTGAAAACAGGTTTTTTTTTTTAACCTTATTATCTTTTTCAAATAATATGGACATTAGTAATGTTGGTAGTAATCTTCGACTGAGCCACCTGTGCTGAAGCAGGGATATCCTGAAAACCTGACCTGTTGGTGGCCCTTGAGGACTGGAGTTGGCCGCCCCAGATCACGAGGGATATTGCTGGAAAAAGTACCAACCTAAATCCAAATGATAATTGCTTGATACCACATTTGATGTTTATTGAGCTTAACAGTTTAATTTCTGCTGATGTCCATTTTGCTTCAGTACATTTGTATTTCCCTTTCATGCAGTAACTTGCAAAGCTTGGAGAGTTTTTGGGAATAGAATTTGGTAAGTGCTTAAACATGCCCTTAACACATCACATTTCTGTCACCGCTTCCGTATGCATTAAGGATAGGTAAGGCTATGGGTGGCTTGGTTAGCTCGCAGAAGAACAGTTGATTGTTTTCCCGCATTAAGGAGAGTGTTGAAAGAGCAGTAAGGACTATCGTGGGTCCGGATTGCTTAACGTCTGTGAGAAAACAGAGGTTGTGAAATAGTCTTCTTGTGGCAAGACTTGACACAACATTCACAGTGCCATCCAAACAAAGTAGTGACATGAAAAGGTAAGAATGTATGTTATTATTGTCCTCTGTTGTTAAGGAAAACAAACAGTGTTGATTGTTCTGCTTTTAGTTTACAAGGCTTGGTGTAAGAGTATGATGTGCTTTGTTTATGATACGTGTGTTCTTCTGGTAGGTGAGTGTCCTCACTGACCAGGTGGAGGTTCAAGGGGATAAGATCCGGGACCTGGAATCCTGTGTGGAGGATCACCATCTGAAACTTAATGCTACTGAAGAAATGCTCCAGCAGGTAGGAACACGGACTGTGTTGGGTACAAGAAGGGGGAACTTTGTGTAACGCTCAATCACAACTTTCAGTCCCACACATTTAATACTTTTGGCTGTAACATAGATTAACCATTCTCTGCATGTAATAAGCTGCCCTCGTCTTTCTGGGTAAACCTGGAATTACATACATTACTGCAGGGGTGGCCAACTCCAGTCCTCAGAGGCCACCAACTGGCCAGGAAAGGATATCCCTGCTTCAGCACAGCTGGCTCAGTAAATGACTGAGCCACTGATTTAGCCACCTGTGCTGAAGCAGGGATATCACTAATACCTGGTCTGACGGGGGCTCTTGAGGACTGGAGTTGGCCACCCCTGCAGTACATGAGTGCACGAGGATTGAAATACGTGCAAGGAAAAGAAATGGGATTTTAAAGCATTTCTTTTTGTGTTTAAAAATGTAATTGTCAGACATTTTAACTTTTCATTTATTCTCAGACGACCATTACAAAAAAATATATATATCCATGTTTGCTATTTTTTAAATGTAAATAAATGGTATTTATGTTTCGGATGGTGCTGTCATTCCGTATAAAAGAGTTGTCACTCGGGAAGTAAGTTTCGTCTCATGTTGGCTGCATATTTTGAACTTCTGTATTGTTGTTGCAAATGGAAACTTATGCCCAAGGTCCTGTGTGCTGTTTGTGAAGGTGAGATTGCAGGAAGGCTGCCTGTAGTGTAATGGGACAACCTGCTGAGCAGGTTACATGCAGAGCAAACTTTAATGTCTTTAATAGTTCAGTGATATTTTTCTCTCTCTCAATGCTTCATATGGTAACTGATTAGACTTATGCGCTGACCCGTGCTGATGCGCGCTTACGCTCGGCACTGAGCCCCTGCAGCCGCAATGAGAGCGGCTTTAGCAGGGGCTCGCTTCCGCAAGCGTGCGGAAGCGTAAGTCTTAGCAAAATGTTAAATTTTCGCGCTCATGTGAGCGCAGGGCTGGTCACGTGAGCGGTTCGCCCAATGAGGCCGAACCAGCTCCATGACATCACTGGCCCTCCCCCTGACACGCCCCCGGACGGCGCGCGGTCTAAGGCCAGGGAAAGCACCCGCTTTTCCTCAGCCTCAGCGCGCCTCCGCCCAGCATCACTCACCATGGACGCAGCCTTACTGTTACATAGAGAGAGAGAGAAGAAAAGAAAAAAAAAACCAGAGAACTGAACTTCTAAATTATTCAGGAACAATGTTGTATTTTGTTTTCCCTCACATTCTTTCACACAAGGATTTATGTATAAAGAGAAAAATGATTACAGCGCCAAAATACACAATCTATAGTTGGGTCTAAAGTGCAATATATATAAAATAGAGTAAAACCCCAAATATATGTTAGCTTGCATTTGAATGTTTTCCACAGACCACAGGGCATAAATACTGCAGCATAATAATCTTAAGGCCCTATTCAATATACAGGCAGTCCTCCTTTATCCAACAGAATCCGTTCTGTAAGTAGCGTTGGATAGTGAAACCATTGTAAAGTGAATCCCATGTTAATCAGTGGCGGTGAGCGTTGGATAACGTATTCCGGCATCGAAAAACGGCCCTTAGGAAGTGTTGGATATGCCATTCGTTGTAAAGTGAAACGTTGGATAACGAAGAATACCTGTACTGGGAATAGGCAACTTTGGCTGTTTTTGTGCAGAAAGAGAGATAGAGCCCTCTCTATTATTCAATAAAGGGTGAAAAGGCAACCGAAATCAGTCCAAGCAAAAATATGGAGCGTTTTTTGGGAGGCCCAATTTGAAAGTCTGCATGAAAATGAGTAATTTTGCCGAAATTACTCACTGATGATATGCAGTATACGCAAAGGCCATGGCCCACGAAACAGTGGTTCGTATGAACGGGAGCTGAGGCGGGCTAAAGCTTAGCACCCTTTAGTGGATCTGGGCCAAAGTGCTGAGAAAGGCAATCACAGCCCTCTGATTTGCAATTTTTTTTTGGGGGGGGCTACTCTAGGGTTCTGAGCAGGCGAATTTGGAAGCTAACACCCACTCCCACCCACTCCCTCTATCCCCATCCCAGCACATCTAACCCCCTTGCATCCAACAATAGCTACCAGCCAAACATGGCTAATAGGTCTGTAGGCCATTGCAATACATATTTTTTTTAAATATATATCCTACACAATTAATTTAAATAAAGTGGTCATTGAGTTTTAGTGAGGCTACCTAGGAATGAAATGAAGGACTTAATTATGAAATGTTTAATCAGAATGAAAAAAGGAAGTACAATGTGTACACACGTGGCAACGCAGTGATACATTTACTAAACAACTACAAATTGGGAATTGTTCTTGGATTTTGGGTGCATGAAACATATTCTTTGTTATAAATCATGCCAAGGTTACTGTATGCATATGTGCTGGGCCGCCTACAGGGCGAAGAGCTGGGACAACTGTCCCGGCTGCTGGGGGCATGGCAGTGGAACTTGGGTCCGCTAGCGGTCCGGCCCAACGTCTGTGCTTGGCTGCCTGTTGGCTGTCGGGCCCCAGCTCTCCTCGGTTGGCAGCACCGGCCTTCATACCAAGCCTCTCCCCCTGCGTACTGCTCGGCACCTGAAAGTACCATATTCTCTAATGTCGCTGCGTGAGAATACGTCTCCTGCCACTTGAATTGATTCACCTCCGGAGGCTTTAACCCACTCTTAAAGCACTGATATCTGGAAAAGACAAAATGGCGGACGAGCTCGGAGGAGGCAGTAATTGAGTCAGACAACCAGTGAAGCTTTGTCAAAAACTGTTCTCCTGTTTATTAAAGAACAACTTCTGTATCCGCCAGCGGGATCGGCACCAGAGACCAACCCACAAGATGTTGTATGTGGTGAGGAAGGGGGCTTATTAGGCGTAGGGTGGATTGAGTGTGAGGAGGGGGGATTTGGGAGTGAGATTTCAGAGGAGGGGGGGATTAAGTGAGCGTTGAGCAGTGGTGTGAGGGGGAGTAGTTAGGGTGATAGGGGGAGTGTGAGAGGGGGGGAGAGAAATATAGGGGGTGAGAGGGGGGGGAGTATAAGAGAAAGAGGAAGGGCCTCACAATGCCCCCGACTTGGGGGGGGCCCTAGTGGAAAGTCTAGTCCTGCACCCCGGGAAAGCCATCGGTGGCCCTGCATGGACCATGTAACTGAACATGAATGTCTGTCTCAGTGAACTTGTGTTAACTTCTTTCCTGTTGCTCAATAGGGTCAAAGGGCACTGTACTCCCATGGAAATATTACAGAGATCAGTCTACTTGTGGTCAAGCTTTGCTTTTTGTTATGAAAATATGTGCTTTTTTATTTATATTGGCTGATGGACACTTCTGTTTGACAAAGTAGATTATCTGTTCGATGTGTTTTCAAAAACAACAAAAAAATATCTTTACATTAAAACTTAAATATGATGCACTTGGACTATTTGCTATGTATTTCATATTCTCCACCAGATTAAATGACCCTAATTGATACTCCTTTTAGTGATTACATTTTTGCAGCTGTTCTTGAAAACAGGAGGAATATTGTAATCATTTGTCCATTTTTTAAGTTCCTAACCTACTGTGACTTATTCTTTTCATACAAACCTTTTCCCGGGGAATGTAAACCTTGCTTGGTATTCAGTGGAAAGAAGTGCTGCTACAAAACTAATCAAATGCCGTTTGGGCTGCAAATTGGAGATCTTTCTTATAACTTTGTTGTAAGAAAATGACTTGGCTTGGGCACAGTCTTTTAAACATCCTAAAATGTGTGTGTTTGTATGTATATAGTGTACTCCGCGCTTTACGGATGGTTTTAATGACCTTTTATTGATACGTGTTTGTGCTATTTTAAAATACCCAACGTTGGCTAGTGTGTAAATGTGGAGACTTGTATTCTTTAAAGAGAATGGAATGCAGATATGTCCAACATCATTCAAGAGATGGTTTCACTCTGGTTTAATCAGAGGAAGTTCTATAAATTGAGACAGAAAATGTATATATATGTAATAATCTGCCCACTTTAAATGCAGTGAAACCAAACAATAGAACTGTACATTAATATTGATTATTCAGTTTAGGTGTTAGAATTACAGTAGACGTCATGTTAAGTTTGTTCTCCTCTTTCACTGTTCTGTATGTATGAAATCCCGTAGTATTCTGCCCGATGTGCCAAGCCAAACTACTTTATCACTTAGTGACATTCAGAGGCTGAACGGAAGTACAGTAATACAGCATTGTATCATTGTGTAGTGGCTCTAAAAGAGAACAACTGTAATTTACCGAATTACAACACTTTTTAGCCCCAGATTTTGATCACAAGTGTTTAATAGCTAAAAATATTTCCCCTTTCCCGTGGTGCATTGGGCTGTTTGTACAGAACAGAGCGTTCTGACGTGTACACTTCCAAGTACATTGTATCACATTGCATGGCAGCAGTAACCTCAATCTGCAAACACTTCTTGTTTCTTTTTGTATACATTGTAGGTAGCAATGACATCAGAAGCAAATGTATTCCTACTGGAGAGCCAATTTATTAGTACATAGCGATGGTATATACAGTATGTGGTATATGGCAGGGGTGCGCAAACTTTTCTGTTCGTGCCCCCCTGTCTGCTCTCGCCCAACCTACTCTCTGGCTTTCACGGCGTCATATGACGTCACAACGTCATGTGGCGTTGCCATTTGATGACGCCACGTTGTCATGGCGACGTGTTGCAGAAGAGCCGGCTGAGAGCAGGTAAGAGAAATTACAGAGGCCTCGCACCTCCCCCGGCATTTAATTTAAATGCCTTGAGGAAGAGCGCAGGGCTTCTGTAACCGCCGCGCCTCCCGTAGTAAATCCCGCGCCCCCATGTTTGTGCACACCTGGTATATGGAATAACTATGGTATACTTCATGTAAGAATACATATTTATGAGTACACCTGTGATATCACAAATTATAGGCTAAAGCAGTAAAATTCCGGGCATTACTGAAATCCCTGCTCTCTGATTGGTTAAAATTCCGGACATTATCCAATCAGTAATGCTTGGAATTTTTGCTGTTTACAATGTGTTGATTTCCAATTTGTTTATTTCCAGCCAATCAGCTTTCAGAATAGCTCTGAGACAGGGCAGGGGATTGGTCAGAAGGCAGGAACAGCTCTGAGACAGGGCAGGGGATTGGTCAGGAAGTGTCAGCCACGGGTCGACTCCTCCCCCTCCCTCCATGAACAGAACTGACTGAGCAGATTCAGTTGATTTGGAGAGGGAGAGAAGGAGTGGGGGAGAGACTGCAAAGTAAATAAGTGGCTGCAGTTTCTGTCTAGTGTGTGTCAGTAGCAGTATCTATGGGTGTAGCAGCAGCAGTGTTTTTGTGTGTGTGTGTGTGTGTGTGTGTGTGTGTGTGTGTGTGTGTGTGTGTGTGTGTGTGTGTGTGTGTGTGTGTGTGTGTGTGTGTGTGTGTGTGTGTGTGTGTAGAGCTGCTGTGTGTGTGTGTGTGTGTGTGTGTGTGTGTGTGTGTGTGTGTGTGTGTGTGTGTGTAGAGCTGCTGTGTGTGTGTGTGTATAGAGCTCCAGAGTGTGTGTGTGTAGCTGGTGTGTGTGTCAGTGTCAGCAGCAGTGTTTATCGGTGTAGCAGCAGCAGTGTGTGTGTGTATGTGTGTGTGTGCTGTGTTGTGTGTGTAGCAGCAGCAGCAGAGTTTGTCTGTGTGTGTGTGTGTGTGTTGAGCTGCTGTGTTGTGTGTTTTGAGCTGCAGTGTGTGTGTGTCAGTGTCAGCAGCAGTGTTTATCGGTGTAGCAGCAGCAGTGTGTGTGTGTGTGTGTGTGTGTGTGTGGTGTTCTGTTGTGTTATATGTGTGTGTAGCAGCAGCAGAGTTTGTGTGTAGCAGCAGTTTGTGTTTGTGTGTGTGTGTGTGTGTGTGTGTGTGTGTGTGTGTGTGTGTGTGTGTGTGTGTGTGTGTGTGTGTGTGTGTGTGTGTGTGTGTGTGTGTGTGTACACAGAGGGAACGGCAGTGTGTGGATATAGATCGCTGCAGTGTAAGCGTATATCGAGGTGGTTTAATGTATTTACCATTTTATTTTAATACAGAATTCTATATAACTATTCAAAAGTGTCTATTATTTATGAAAAAAAGCCTACATTTAGCCTATAATAGTAATAATCCCCTCAGAACAGGGCATTACTGGCCAATAATGCCCTGGCTGGGTTAAAGTCCCTCGGCTTCGCCTCGGGCCTTCAACTCTTCCAGCCAGGGCATTATTGGCCAGTAATGCCCTGTTCTTCAGGGATTATTACTTAAATAATGCTTTGTGAACTCATTATAAACATGCTTCACTGATATATTTTGTTTTCGATGTTTGGAAGGTATGACAACTAAAAACATGGCACATGCATGATGTTAAAGCATAAATTCCCTATACTCTTGCTCTTTGTGTGTGTTTATTCATATATATTATTCAAACTTGGTGTCCTCCGGAGCTGAACCATGTTATTTTTGGTCTGTAAAAAGTCAGTTTACAAAGTGGGCGGGATTGCTGCTTTAACTGCAGTATAATGGTTTTCAAGGGAAGCTCAAAGGTTGTAATATATAATTAAACACTTTAATCACAGATATTAACTTGATCAGTCCTTATATAGGCAGCTGGTGCTGGACTCGTCAAAAATCTGGTCACTGCAAAATGTTTTTGTTCATTTGTGGGATTGCCACATATTTCACAGCAGTCAAATTGGAGCCGAAATACAGACCTGCAATTAAACTTGAACTAGCAAATTACTGTATCACATAACAATGCAAAAGTAACACTAAAAAGAACATCTTAGAATCTGGAGCCTCGTGTAAGGAAGGAGCCGGAATAACTGGCATATTTTCTTGCTGATGAAACACACATTGGATTTTGTAAAGCCTGTGTGCTCTAAAAATATCAGCACTGCATCTGATCAGTGAGTTCAAGCAGTTGTATTGGCATCAAAAACTTCTCCACTTGGCAGGCTAAAAAGGGTTACATGTGGAGTCAACTTTCTCATTGTTCATTACACCTAGTGTTAAATTCTGTCTGTGCTGCACGTGTGTGTCTCTTTTTGCAGTGCACTCCGCTGCAAGTATAATTTTGTACGCTGTTTTGGTTATGATCGGGGATGAATAAGCAAGCCTGAGATCTCCTTTGCTCGTTTATTTAAGGGTTCCTAGCTATTAATTATCTCTGTATTGCTGCGCCTAGTAAAAGTGGCTGGTGTTCCTGTTTTCAATGTTACTGGCTGCAGTCCTGCAGGGCAGTGGCTGCTACTGTCTTCAGAACATTTAGAGCGGTCACACATACAGCGTGTACCCGTTCTGCCGGAGAGAAAGATGCATCAGATTTCAAGGCATCTTTGAATTCTTCGGTAGTCACTACTTGT
Organism: Ascaphus truei; assembly: GCF_040206685.1. NCBI lineage: Eukaryota > Metazoa > Chordata > Amphibia > Anura > Ascaphidae > Ascaphus > Ascaphus truei. The sequence continues at coordinate 39,671,809 of NC_134494.1, forward strand.
TGCTGCATTTCTCTTCCAAGGTAGGTCTGTTTAACCCTGAGGCCCCCCCTATTCAGCCCCCGTGGAGTGGCTTCCCAACGCTGCACACGAGGTCCGCTCCATTCAAATGAATGGGACTAATCTTCTACTGGGCTGGGAGGCGGTTTTCACAGCATATCACATAGGGCTTGGTGTCTGCGTGGGTTTTAGTGGCGGAGAATGCTGTGCTACTGATCTTCTCTATTTTAAAGGGTTCTTGTTTAACCCCTTTTGTTAAAAACAGGCCTTAGGCAAAACAATGAGGTAAAATGTGTAAGGGTGTATCAATTTATAGTTGTATCCTGTTTAAAACCATTGCAAAATATAAATAATGTATACCACAATTTGAGTATCTTATCTGTGTGCAAGTTTTCAAATGATAAGAGTGTATAGTGTCTGTAATGAGTGATGCAGAGTAACATTCCCAAGTTTTTATTGGACTTCTGGGTTTCATTATGAACTCGAAAATGACTTGCAAACCAAAAACATATTTCAAACAATCTTTTTTTTCTGTGTATTATGGGGTTTGATGCTCCTAAGACAGTTGTGAAGTCTGTGTTTGTTGTACCTTGTATATCTACTTTATACGGTTGTAGATTTATTCTGGATGGATTTCAATTGAATCATGTACAGTATCGATAACAAAGCAGTTGTAGGCCACCAAGGAGCAGCTCAGCTTTACAGTGCGGATCATTTCGGAGTTTATTTCTAAATATGATAACTAGAAATCACACGTGGCTAAGTCTTAAGCTTTTTTAAAAGGACACAAATAACATCAGTTTGGATGGTGAAAAAATAACGCAAAGCATGTTTAATGGGTTTATTTCAAGTGTGAGTACGTTATGTTGTATCAGCCAATGATGTGTTAAGGCGAAGGTCCTAGATGTACGACTTTGACAGTTTCTGGTTTCCCTTGTGGTCTCTTGTGCTTGTGTTTCATGGGTGTATATTTAATTGCACTATTTGGCATACCATGTGTGTAATGCAGGAGCGCACACATGGGGTGGCAGCGTTTTCGTGGTTGTTGGCTGCTACAGTAATGAACAATTTACTGCAGCAATCCTTTTATTGGGTATTGCAAAAATGTTACTCCTGCTAGGAAACATCTGTTTAATTAAGTAGTAGAGAGTTGCAACAAATCTAATTGTCAGGGGCCAGTGAAGCATTTCTGCTCTTGGCCCTCCCACTTTGTCTCAATGGCAGGTACGGGACTGTCCATGTAATGATATTCAGTATTTCCATCATCAGGAGTAAGGTACAGATAACCGTAAATATGTCACAGTAAACATGATTAGCAGTTTATGTTGACCTGTAACTTACAGTAAAAATGATTCTCTGCCCTAGTGGACTGGAGTCAAATTCTAGCTTTTTTGCTGCAGATGTGTAATAACATAAGACAAAGATACCCAATGCTACATCCAATGTGACAAAATACTTCGTTAAATACTTCAATGTTCGTATTCTTATGCGTGAGGGTCATTTAGTTAAACCCTTTGGCCAAAGCGTTATAAGCCTGCAGCCACTTCACGGCATGACCAGTATGCAGCCACGTCACGGCATGACCAGTATGCAGCCACGTCACGGCATGACCAGTATGCAGCCACGTCACGGCATGACCAGTATGCAGCCACGTCACGGCATGACCACTATGCAGCCACGTCACGGCATGACCAGTATGCAGGTCCTAACACTACCTGTCTTTTGGCACAAGTATATATATATATGATGTGGTGGGTTCTGGTGTTAGAGCTTGCTGGAACTGTGGGGTTATGCAATAACATACAGTAAGCAGGAGTACGGACCGATGGGTTCATCTTATTTTCTGATTGGTTAATACTTAAAAGGTGTGTTCAACTTTGCAAAGTATACTTTCATTTCCATGGAGAATAAATTGTGGTCAGATGGTGAAAGTGGTATTCCTATGCCTCCAAATAAATCCTGTTTAACTCTAATGCCTCTAGTCACAAAAAGCCGCAGTTTGTGACTATGCACCATGCTAAACGTGGACCTTTCACACACAGGTGAAAAGCCACCTTCCATGGGAGAAAGGTTCAAATTACTTAAAGCTGTGTTACCCAGAAACTTTATGGATATGTGTTTTTTTTTTGTTTTTTTTGCAGGAGCTTCTAAGCCGCTCATCACTTGAAACCCAGAAACTGGACCTGATGGCTGAGCTTTCTGACCTAAAGATAAAGTTGGTTAGCCTCGAAAAGGAGTACGATGATTGTGAGGAAAATCGCAATAAGGCAGAGGTTGGTTTCATGTCCTGGCATACATACATATTCATACATATATCTGCCAAGTGCCATAATTTACTGAGTTTTACAAGCCATCTATATTACATTTAATCAGCTGAAAGTGGCATGCAAAGGCCCGCGTGTGTGCTCATATCTATTCCCAGAACTTTCCTTAAGCGGGCCCTTTGTTCCAGTTTTCTGGGAGCCAGCTTCTTTTCCATTTACTAATCCCCAAACTATTCAGTTGACTTAATTACAAGAAAGGGAAAGCAACTGTTGTGCTGGTTTATTTTGTTAAGTCAAAGAATGCACTAAAATAATTTGCAAGGAATTTCAAATATTATAGTTCTGTAGCTCGCTGCTTTAGAAAGCGTGCATCCCCCAATAACTACACCTTCCTTAAACAATGACTTTTTCTTGTGATTTTTAAGGGAATCGTGAAATGACTGAATCATTGTTTTTTAAATACACAGTTTCCCTTCCCCTGCCTCTTGTTCTTTACTTGTTTTGTTGGCTAAAATCAGGTTCACAAATGAAGCAATGTGAGAGAAAAGTCTCCTACAGGGCTGAGCCATTCTTTGCTCATCTCGCCCAACTGTGGTTGCACAAGACATGTGCACTTCCCAGCTGTTTAACTTTCTGTGTGTTAGTAACAAACACTCAAGCCTACAAAGGCCTCTTGGAGATATTAATTTCACACTGCGGCTGATGTCGGTATACCACTTGTCATCAACTTGTCATGTGCAAAAGCTATATATATCATGCTATATTTGTCTGTGTAGCATGAAGGCTTTGATAAGAGGTGGGCAATTGGGCTGTCTTTATGTGTCTGTAAATATGTTTTCGACATGATTGCTGTGTGTCTGTGTACAGTGATTCATTAAAAAGAAAACATACATTTTAGGTTGTTCAGTGACCGGATAAAGGAGCTGTTGTCCACATTTGATATATTTGTAAGAGGCTGTTGTACCCATGAGAATGGAAACCTGGGGGTTTTCATACTAAACTTAAATATGGACAAAACATGTCAAGGATAGAGAAATGATGCAGGAAGTTGAACTGTATGTGGAGAGGGTTGTCGCTAAAGGGAAGGAGACACTTCTGCTTTCTACTTTCAATGTTTGTTTCTTTTCTAGCCTGAGGTATTACTTGTAAACTCAAGTAACACATTTACTTTGAATGTCAGGGACGTCTTTTACTCTGCAAACGTTATCTCTTGCATTGTATCTCTTGCCTTTTTGCAGTCGGTAGTGAATCTGATAAATGAACTACAGGAGCAGATGTGCAAACTTCAGCTGGAGATCAATAATAACATCCAAGAGAGAGAGGCCCAGAATAGCAGATCTGACCTAACTAAGGCTCCTCAGACCAGTACAAGTTGCCTTATTGAATCCCCAGAGCAGATGCTTTGCTCTCGATGTGAAGGGGAAAATGTATGAGAAGTATACAACACCTCTGCATGAGTCTGTTCATTTCTGTGTGATTAAGCTTAGGTGCATTCCATATTCACTAACAAGCAATATCTTGTGTGTACCATGCTGGTTCAATAGCTTTATTTTGGATGACCCATGTTTAATGCTCTTTTGAAAAATACTTATTCTAAAATAATACTTTAGAATATCATTTTGATGAAAACATATCTTGCCCAAACAGCCTCTTCCTTATTTGCAAACTTAAACACCATTGTATGTTGACTATTTCAATCTAGATACAGATTCTTGGAAGGCCACATACAAACTAACAAGTGAGTTCATACTGTATGTCAGGGGCGCTCAACTCCAGTCCTCAAGAACCCTGAACAGGTCAGGTTTTGTGAATATCCCTGCTTCAGCACAGGTGGTGCAGTCTCGGACTGAGCCACTGATTGAGCCACATGTGCTGAAGCAGGGATCTCCTCAAAACCTGACCTGCTGGTGGCCCCTGAGGACTGGCGTTGAGAACCCGTGCGGTATGTGATTATACCGCATATGTAGGACTGAAGGAGAAGCTATGGGGTAATATCACTGCACTGACTGCAAATCCCACTATCAGCTCTCCCTGTGACCGTGGGCAAGTCCGTCAATCTCCCAGACACTACAATTAGATTGTAAGCTCTACAGGGCAGGGACTAATTGTGCCTGCAAAGGTCTGTGTACATTGCTACATACTGTGCATTTTCAGCACTATACAGTATATTAAAAAAATATGTTATTACGTGTATACAGAGCATTGTAAACCTCACAGGTTCCTCGAATACCTGTATTATTACTAGGGTTGTCAGCTGGTATCTCCAAAAACACTGGACACAATGGTGAAAGGTGCGACACGCTTGAGACACACACACGCCCACCTCTCTCCGTGCCATACTGTTTCCTCCTCTCCTTGGCCCCATCCCCAGGCTCCTGACACCTCCTCCTGATTGGCTACTGCTTGGTAATGCAGGATGGCAGAAGCTGCCCAGCCCCCTATAAGCAGCCCTGCTCTCTCTCTACTCTGGGCCCCCCAAGCCGGTCAGGTCACTATGTCCAGAGAGATACCGGACACATACATGTCCAGAGAAGTAATAACGGACACATACATGTCCAGAGAGATAATACCGGACACATAAATGTCCAGAGAAGTAATACCGGACACATACATGTCCAAAGAGGTAATACCGGACACATACATGTCCAGAGAGGTAATACCGGACACACACATGCACATTATTTTACTGGACAGTGTCCAATACAGGACAGTCTGGTTCAATACTGGACACCTAGCGCCCCTAACTATTACACGTATTGAGAACTCCTTTGTTGGTACTTTAAATAACCTGCATTGAATGTACACCAACGTACTAAATCAGGCTGCAAATGTACATTTACTGTACATATATTTTATACAGTGACTTGGAGTGACAGCTCCGATATTGGTGCTACATGAAGCGAGGCACGGGCTTGCTGAGGCATAACCGTTTCATGCTTTAGAAATGTGCTCATAAAATCATGATTCAAACAGGAGGGAAATATTTTCTTTAGCATCAAAATCAAGTGTGAACAGGTCAGTTCCCTAAGAAGTTGAGCACAAGGTAATGTTTATTAGCTGACTTGATTGTTATAGCATGAAGTTGATTTCTGTCCGCGTCCTTGTGCATCCCAAACATTTCAACTGGAATGTACGATGGTGTGTCAAATATGTGTGTGTGTGTGTTTGTGTGAAACTCATTGCTTACTAAACGTATTTCCTTGCCTCAATATCAGGGTCTGCTACAAGAACTCAAAAGCCTAAAAATTAAAGTAGAAGAACTGGAAAATGAGAGAACACAGTATGAGTGGAAACTAAAAGCAACAAAAGTAAGTTCTTGCAATATCTCTCTGTGATTTAAGGCAGGGGTGTGCAATCTTTCCCTGCTGCGCCCCCCTGCCTGCTTCCCTCCCTTCTCCCGCCTCTCCCCTCCTCGCTTGCCGGCTCTCCAGGGTCAAACGACGCTGCGGGGTCACGTTGTCATTCAACGCCGCGCCGAAGACAAGGTAAGTGAAGTTGCAGAGGCCTCACACGATCCCCCGGCATTCATTTAAATGCCTTGGGGGAAGAGCGTGGGGCCTCTGCAGCCCCCACGCCCCCCACTGAACAATCTTGCGCGCCCCCCAGTTTGCGCACCCTGATTTAAGGAATTACATTATTTTATTTCTAGATGGAAACATGGTGAAATTACACAATATTATCCAATTTTTAGGCTTTTCTATATAATGTGCTGTAAAGATTGTGCATAATGTTTTATTCATATTGTAAATGAGTATTACATATGGTGGTTCGTTTTAATGGATGTTTGTTAAAAACAGCGTTTTCATTCTTTTTGTGAAATCGAAATCCTTTTTAAGATGCCTGGTTTGTATTTTTACTTCCTTTAACTATTTTTCTGCACTCCTACATTTACGGACCCCTAGACCAGGGGTGCGCAAACAGGGGGAAGTGAGATTTTCTGGGAGGGGGGTGGGGTGCGGCGCTTACAGGGGCCCCGCGCTCTTTCCCAAAGCACTTAAATTAAATGCCGGGGGATTGCGCGCAAGGCCTCTGTAACTCCTTTACCTGATCTCCGGTGACTTCTGGTGACTCATCGCCATGGCAACGTGGCGTCACACGACGTCACGTTGCCATGGCAACATACAATCACATGACTTTGTGACGTCAGAAACGCCGGTGACAAGGTATAGGGGGGGGGGGTTGGGGAAACAGGCAGGGGACGCAGGCTAAAAAGTTTGCGCACCCCTGCCCAAACCATTGTCTTTTTCCAAGATGGTCTCTGTGCAACTTTCTCCCTGTGTATCAGTTGTGAGCATAGGCCTCATAGTCCTAGATCAGTTACTACGTTAATCGTGTGGCAGTAAAAACATTACTTCCTATGAGGGATCCCTCCTTGTATATACTCCCAAACATTTCCTACAGGAAGACATATCTGGAATAAATAAAATCAAGTAATGAAAGTAAGAAAAATGTATCTCTTCTCAAACGATCCTAGTTTGCATCTCTAATGAGAATGCTGTAAAGTGATATACAGACTTTAATAAAGTGATCCTGTAGTATATGATAGTGACATTGCCAATCCTTGTATGTCTTACAACAGACTAACATACGTTCTTCCGGTTAATGCACTGCATACTTAAAGAAAACAGTTTTCTTTGTTTTGTTTTGTTTTTTTTTTTCATTTTTCTTTTAAAATGTTTGTGTTTTATTGAACTTTTTCTGGAAAATAATGAGTGAAAAGTGCACAGTCTAGAGCTCAGCCACCAAAACAAAATAGATGTTTACATAATCTAGAATTTTTTAGTGCACAATATTTCTTTAAACAGTCATAAAACACGAGACTCTTTATTGGAGCTTATAATAAATAAAAATAAAATAACGTGTGGGGCTCACAGTGTGTTATTTACACAAAATAGCATCTTGCTTAAGCATGCGGTGCAGCTCAACAAGATGGGGGCCCTTCACCATCCCAATTTACATAAGAAAAAGTGTTAGCTTGATTGCACTCAAATATTAGATGTGGTCACCAAGGGCATTTCACACATTTCTCTCTTTATTTTTTTTTGGGGGGGGGGGGGACACAACTTTTCGGGGATCTCGTCCCCTTCGTCAGGTGGGTGGCCCTATTTCACCTGACAAAGGTGTTGCAACCCCCAAACATTGTGTTTTCTCTGAAAAAAAAAATATGTTTGTTTTGATCGAGAACATGAACCTTAAATAAACCACTTAGGGCCTCATGCAGAGAGCAGCGCTATTTAAAATTGGAGAGGGGGATAAAAAGAAGCTTTAATGGAGAGTTTTTTTCTCCATATGCAGAAAGGTCCGAAAACTGCATTTAGAATCCTTTCTGCATATGGAGAGTTTCAACCAGCGATATGAGCGCTGTTGAAACGTGTTGAAAAAAAAACACGTTTTTTGTTTGTTTTTTCCCCACCGGCCGCCGACCTCCAGCTTCTTGCCAAATTTTTTTGGCGGAGGTAAATAGAGAATTTCTCTCCATGTTATTGGCGTGATCAGCCACTAGATGGCGATCGCGCCTTTCTGAATAGGGATATTTTTTCAACAGGGGAGATTTAGGTTCTCGCCGGTAGAAAGACGAGTTTAAAAAAAAAAATAAAATGGCGCGTTTTCCCTAGCTCGCCATTTTCACCTGTTTTTAGCGCGATTTTCGTGGGAAAATGGCGAGATTTCAAATAGCGCTGCTCTCTGCATGAGGCCCTTAGTGCTTCTCTACTCTGCAACACTGATTTTACTCATTGAATTGGCTGACTGTTCTAAGCACGCTGCCTAAGATGATTGCTTTTAAAGTTTCAGACTGCAGTAAATAAAAATACCACGTGTGTGCACATTTCCCCATTATCTCTATGCATACAATGCTCACACTGCAGCCAGGGATTCTGGGTAATGACATGCAAATGAGCACTCGTAGTGTGTCACTCTTTGCTTCATGTCCATTTTAACATGGACCCAGTAGCGGATTTCCCATTAGGCCCGGGCGGCAAAAATGTCCGCCTCCATATGCATTTGCCGTGCTCTAGGGCCTATCGGACCTAATGGGAATGCACTTAGCTGTGTTGCTGCCGCCCCTCCATCTCCATTGGAATCCCAGCGTCAAATAACGCCTCGGACGTCCCAACGGGACGTCACATGGCGTCTCGTTGCCATGGCAACGTGATGTTGCAATGTCAAATGGAGTCTCATTACCATCACAACACCGCGCGCCGTCACGTTGATGACATCCGTATCGTCATTTGACGCTGGGATTCCAAAGGAAAGGAGGGGAGGCAGCAAGGAGGTGGCGACACAGCTAAGTGCCATGGGGCGGCGGATTTTCAAATTCACCTATAAGCTTCTGCCAGCCATAAAGTTTCAGACTGAAACCACAGGACTTACTGTATCTTATCATCTTATCAGGGGACACCGATGCTGCTGTTGACAGTGATTTAGACCCTTGAAGCTGGCCTTGTTTTCAGGCATGTCCTTCCGCTTTAAATATTTTAGGCAAACGTGTTAAGTTCAAAGTTGTTAGTAGCAATATTTACTGGTAAAATTATAATACAGTATACACGGTAGTTGTACGGAAACTGAAACGCAGCTTGCGTTTGCTTGACTGGTCTGAAATATCTTGAACATTTGTATTTATTTATAAAATATTTGACCAGGAAAGAGGTCCTCATTCATAGGCTGGGAGTGTAAGTGGCATAATCTAAATATACTGATCTGTAATCTAAATGTGTAAACTTCAGGCTGAAATTGCACAGCTTCAAGAGCAGTTGGCATTAAAGGATGCTGAAATTGAGCGTATGCACAGCCAGATGTCCTCCAGGACCATTGCACACAATGAAACTGCAGAAAGAGGTATGGTGCATTCCATTTACTGAGTCTATGTGGCTTTGAATACATTTGAACATCACTTGATCACAGCCCAGCTGTTCTGTCAGTGCCTGCTGATTACACCTGTTCTACGTTACTACTTTCGGTGGAAAGGAGGAGGAGGAAACGAGGATTTACATCTAGTCTGGACCCAAAATGTATCTTTAGAAACCAATTGATTAGTTCAGTAGCATAATACAATAACCATTACAGTCTCACAATGGTGTTTAAATGATCTGCCAAGTAAATCAATTGTACATTATGATGTCATGGTTGCAGCTTATTTGTTAATATATATATTAAAATGTTATTGTTCTGTTTGCTTATGTCGTTCCTATTCCTGTCCGTAATTGCCATGATAAAATCTGCTGTCAAATTTTATTTTATTGGATTGAAGAATGCATATTTTCACATGACAATGTACCTATCATTATCTTTTCTTTCACTTTCTCTGCCTTTTCCCATTATATAGAAGAAGTATTTAAGAGAAGGCTAAAAGAAAAACGTAAGCCATAAGACTTTATCGTTTTTCACGCTTTACCACTAATGGTGTCTAAAATGCTACTTTGTTGCAATAACGTTCATTCTGTTTCTGTTTGCTAAACGCATAATAGAGATTACTACTAGACGCAAGCAGACAGATAACATTACTTAAAGCAGGGCTTCCCAACTCCAGTCCTCAAGACCCCCCAACAGGTCAGGTTTTTAGGACATCCCAGCTTCAGCACAGCTGGTTCAATCAGTCCCTGGTTCAGCACAAGTAGCTCAATCAGATTGAGCCACCTGTGCTGAAGCTGGGATATCCTGAAACCCTGACCTGTTTGTGGCCTTTAGGACTAGAGCTGATAACTCCAGCTGTAAGGCTTCTTCCTTTTATAGCATTCCCCAAACATAATTTATGTATTCAATATTGGCAGAATGAATGCCACTGTGTTCAGTCACTGCTTACACCAGGCTGTCTGCTTGCTATTACCTTTGGCTGCTGTATTGCTAATTTTTTGTTATTGATTCTTCATCACATTTTCACAGCACGCACTTCATCCTTTGCATAAAACCGCCACGTTTTTGTGTATGAATGTTATACAGCTGTCACTATAACCCTTAAATATAATATAACTTAGAAACACAAAGCTGAGTATTCCACTTCATATAAATAATCCACAATGTCCTCAATGGTCTTCATGAAATTCCCATTTTTTGGAGGACTGATTTAACAAGTTCACGTTGGTCCTAATGCTGAAACTTTACTCTCTCTTCATTGCTATTACTCTAGGTTTCCAAAGGGGATGGGTTCAATATACTATTGGAACTTAGTTTACCAAGCATCCTTCATTTTTTTTAAATGATGCCATAAATACACATGCAAAACATATAATGAATGGAGAAATATAAACACTTGAAGCTGGGATAAGTCAGACTGTGGAGTGTAAATGCGCTCTTCTCTGAATACTCCTTTCCCCCAGACAAACAGAACAAAATAGTCGTGCAATATTACATTTGCCAGTTAGTCAAGAATACTCCCTGGTCTTTTTTGTATGCCATATTAGCAACGCATTAAATGATGCTACATCTTCCCAATTGTTGTTTTATGGAAACAAAGTAGCAGTCAAAACTGAAATTTGAAATAAGTTAAATGATAACTTTATGATGCAGTAAGGCTGAAGCTCATGTGATTATACTGTACCTACAAAGAGCAAAAAGCCTCCAACAATTCCCTAAACTTTTTTTGGTTTTAATATACGCAGCCTTTGATTACCTTTATTGAAAACTAATTACCTACGCTGTCAATCGATTTTAGTTCTCCCGTGATCGATCCGCAAAATCCTGCTTCCCAGGGTTCAATAAACGGCTGTCTCCAGTTTCAAATCAATCCTTCAATCAGTGTAACTCAGCAGCTACAATGTATTCTTATATTACTAAGGTAACATTATCTATGGTTACAGTTAAAACAGCTGGAAATATTGGAAACAAATTATCACAAACAGGAAAGTGTTACAAAGATCTAGCACTGAGGTGTGCTAAAGCCTGCTATAGAAATCAGAAGATGCTCAGTTGAATAAAACTAATTAAAAATGGCATTAATAGTTGAATGTTAAAATAAAAAAAATGCATTAAGTATTATCTAATACTACAGAACTGATTTATTTAAATAAAAAAAAAACACATATGTAGGATATTGCTTGGATTGCTCCTTTAAGAAGGAGCATGAGTAAAGAAACAGAGGACACAGACAAGGGTCTGCAATAAGGATGATTACTCTTTTGTCACATGGAAATCGTATAATCTTCCTCGGTGTCTGAGCACTCTAGTTTATTTATGGAATATGTGGCCTAATGTGAAGTCACACAATTCTTTATCTTCATTTTGGGCAGCTGGTCATACCTTCAACCTTTTAACATTTCTTGCGTTCCTTATTCTCCTCCTGTTAGGGTGAGGGATAGACTGTGGATAGATAGAGTGAAGTACATTTTTCTAACATGACACGTGAGCTTAGAGAGTGCATTTCATTTTTTTTTATCTTCACATATGTTCAAAGCTGCTGCTTCAACGTTTTAATCTCACACGTGCTTTGACTTGGCAATCCATGTCTCCATTCACAATCGAGTTATTGTACAATGTGATTAATCATATTTCAGCGTGATAGACTTTTCTTTTTCTAAAATACCATCTCAGAACATTTTATGAAGCTTAACCAACATGTTGAATGTTTGCAACTTCTAGATCAAGAAGTCCAGCGGCTACAATTGGGAGTGGAGACGTTATTAGCTGCAAACGAAGAAAAGGTAAGACCATAAGATCCATTTTTTCTGACGTGCTTAGCCTCCTCGACAAATGATCATCCCGCTATAGGGCCAGTCATAGTATTCTTATGCAATTACTATTAAACACCTATAGCAGCGCTGCGCAAACTTGTTCAGCTGCGTCCCCCTTCCTGGGAGCCGCAGCGTTCGCGGCCCCCACCCCCGTAGGCACGGCTTCAAATGACGTCGCAGGTCACGTCTCGTGACCCCACCGCGTCTTTTGACGCGCGTTGCCATGGCGACACATGACCCCGTGGCGGCATTTGATGCTGCGTTGCCGTGGCGACGCGTCGCCGAAGACCCAGCTGCCAGTAGGTAAGTGAGGTTACAGAGGCCTCACGCCTACCCCGGCATTAATTTAAATGCCTGGGGGAAGAGTGCGGGGCCTCTGTAACAGCCCGCACCCCCCGGCAAATCCTCCCGCCCCCCAGTTTGCGCACCGCTGACCTATAGTATAGTTGGGGGGGTTTAAGCACAGGGGGAAAATTGCAGAATGCTTTTTGCATTTATAGGAATCATTGTCAATTTGTTCTGCAGTAAACTGGCTTGCAGAAGGTCATCCCAGGGGTGTTAAACTCCAATCCTTAAGACACCCCCCCAAACAGGTCAGGTTTTCAGGATATCCCAGCTTCAGCACAGGTGGCTCAATCAGTCCCAGCTTCAGCACAGGTGGCTCAGTCTTTGACTGAACCTCTGATTGAGCCACTTGTTCTAAAACTGGGATATACTGAAAACCTGTCCTGTTGGGGGGGGGGGCGCTTGAGAACTGGAGTTGAGCCCCCCTGGTTTAGCCAACTCTTTAAAATATAAATGACTCTAATCTGCTGGGAAGTTGGCACGCAGTGTGTCAGGAAAGACGTGGCCTCATTCTCTGGCAGGTCTCGTCCTATGGAAACTTTTAGAATTGAGCCGACAAATGCCTGGCCTGGAATTAATTTTATGCATAAGTTCAATTTAATGAGACCTCGTTTTGTGAGACAATATAATCTCACTATTTTATTTTTATTGCACCTTTTTAAAATAATTTTTAGTTCTCATTACGTACCACTCTGATGCCCAGGTTTACTAAATGGAGCTACATCTGTACACACTTTAAAAGGCCCATTCAAATTTTGTGTGGTCTCAGAGATCAAATCTTCCACCAGTATTTTGCTATGGGAAGTTGAAATATGGTTCTGTAAATAAATGTTGCTGGTACCGGTTTGTGAGTGATGGTAAATAACTTAAACATTATATATATATATATATATATATAGTATCATGGTTTAGCCTACCCCATAGCCTCTCTTGCATTCCCAGTAAAATCAACCCCACACTGATGAGACCCATCAAGGTCGAAACAGCTGTCTGTGGGTGGTTTTCTGGGTATGCACCTTAACCCTGGCTGTGCTCAAAGCTGTGACCATGCAGCAAGCTTAAGCCTATAGGGAACCATGTTAAAAATGGTTATTTAGGCAAAAAGTGACACTGTGCTCATTTGCATGTCATTTCCCAGAATCCCTTGCTGCAGTGGAAGTGCTGTATGCTGGGTGATAATGGGGAAAGGCGGGGTTGCAGACCTGCCTAAGACATGCAGATGAGCATACAGTTATATTTGTATGTATATATATATATATATATATATATATATATATATATATATATATATATATATATATATATAATTAATTGTCTCCCCAAACCTCATAGTTTCTATAGAGTGCTGTTTGAGTTCGACCTTGTATGCACACACACAATAACCGTTGATGTGAGTGATGCAGTAATATTGTAACAAACCAGTGTGTAATGTCTTCTTTAGGACCTGCGTATAGAAGAGCTTACAGTGTTGCTGCACCAGTACAGAAGGGTGAAGAATTATGTAATAGCAGCGCATGGTAAAGTGATATTTGGCATAATTATTTTTTGTGCAGAAATGTAAGTCATTTTAGTGGAGGTAGAACTGTTTGAACTTCAGTGTGGTTTAGGATGTGCGTTTAGTTAGCAGACTGATTCTTTAGTCCCATTTTCTGCAGGTTGTGATACATTTAGTGGTATCCCATGTGTCACGTAACATGTTCTCTTTCATCTGATTTTTAATGAACAATAATCTGTCCAGTATACATTACAACAGTCAGTATCACTGAATCCCCCCCTTAGCCATGGCTAGGAGAGAAGGAGTGGCTCAGTGAGTAAAGACACTGACTGGCACGGAGAGTTTGAAGCAGGGGAGCCTGGTTCAATTCCGGGTGTCGGCTCCTTTTGACCTTGGGCAAGTCACTTTATCTCCCTGTGCCTCAGGCACCATAACATAGATTGTAAGCTCCACGGGGCAGGGACCTGTGCCTGCAAAATGTCTCTGTAAAACTAGCAGCGCTATACAGAACATGATATTATTATTATTATATTGCCCTTATTATGTTTTGGCACTAAATGGATCCCCGCTGTATTTCAGGTTCCTCTGAAAGAATACTTTCTGGGAGCAGTGAAGATGAAGTTGAGGCTACTTTAAAGAAATTAAATCCAAAGAATAATCAAACCACAGAGTTACTTAAATCCGAGGTAATTTCGCTGGCTAAGTATTTGGGGGCTTACTCATTATTGGGCCAGCATATGAACTATGCATTAGTGCCCTGACACCGTCCATTTGGGGAGGCAAACCATTAAGACAGTTGGCCACCTTTTTCATTAGCATGAGTTAAATCGGGGCATTGAGTAGGTGTGCCCAGTACTGCTTCCTCAGGGTGACATTGGGCTGCTAATCTGATAACCAACTCCGTTGGTCCAAAAAACAATCTGATCATGATCAGGTCTCTCACGGTGAAAGTACTTTTGTAGTTTACTCTTTTGAGAGTGGTTTTCTGATTTAAAAAAAATAGACCTTTTCTAAAAGTATACTATATTACATTTGGTTTCAGAGCTGATCCCTGCAAGCTATGAGTCCTAATTAAAGTGCAATGTGCTTGGGCATGCTGTGAGCATTCTGGACAGCACAACAGAACCTAAGCTACGAAATAAACATTAAAACATCTAGAAAATATTACATGTTGCTAATTTGGCCTTTGAAATGAATTAAAATACACATTCATTAATTGGTGTATAAATACATAGGTAATTCCCATGTCCTATAGGTATGTTCCAGAGATCCCTCACCAATTGTGTCCTCTTTCCCTCCACAAAATAATTTGGAAACCAGGTAAGAGCATTACAGTATATTGAATAACTCTTATTTCTGTTCTTCCATACCACTGTGTTTACAGAATACTTACAAATGATTTGCACTAAAAGGTTAGCAGACATAAATGTGCTAGCTACTACTGATGCAACCCTTGGAGTACCAGCAAAGCGCAATCACGTGACCACGGAGATCGCTTAATCTGGGAGCGGAAGAGGAGTCGTCCTCCTCTTCGTCCATTTCCCTGTGCTTCCGATCGTGTTCAGAACGCGGAATGCGATCTCCCCTGGAAAACGAGGACAAGAAGCTCATGGTGCACCCACTACATAAGGGGTGGCCAACTCCAGTCCTCAAGGGCCACCAACAAGTCACATTTTCAGGATATCCCTGCTTCAGCACAGGTGGCTCAGTCAGAATGACTTAGACACTGATTGAGCCACCTGTGCTGAAGCAGGGATATCCTGATTACCTGGCCTGTTGGTGGCCCTTGAGGACTGGAGTTGGACACCCCTGCCCCCTAGATCATGGGGCATCTGGTGTGCCTGACCCCGTATTGGCTATATCCATCGGCACACAAAAGGTTAATTACACACATATGCTTGTGTTTGTATTAACTATAAGCACACAGTTACCAAGTTATTGTAGCAAATGGAAGTTATTTAAAGGAGCAGTCACCCCATTTTTTAAATATATTGCTTGCAAAACGGGTCCTGAGATTCTCACCAGTGAAGTTATCAGGTTTCAATCTCCCTGAGTGGGGGAGCGGGGAGGGGGAATGGCTGCCAAATCTCGGGCCAATAGGAAGCCGGGACATCGGATGAGGCTTGGATGTACACAATCATTGCGAGCTGAAAACCCCAAGCCCAAAATATTCTATATTCAATTGGGCCAATTGCAGCGCTACTAGGAAAGTGACCTCAAATATACAACAGTAGATAAAGAAACCCCAATGCACATCCAATGTGACAAATTATTCGGCTCATTTCTGTATGTGTTGTCTTTTACTGATAGGGAGGGCCGACCTTGACATGGTTGCAGCCTGATATGTTTTGGCCAAAAGATTGAACTGGATGACCCATTCTTACGAGCAGAAAAAACATACAAATGAACTAAATCATTTGTTATATTGGGTCTGCATTGGGGCTTCTTTGTTTACTGTTTTCCTATTGAATGGCTATTTAAATCCCCTTTTAAGAGCCAGGAAATAATACCGGCAACTTTTAGTACGTTTCTCGCAAACCGGGAGGTTCCCAGAGCTGAAAAGAGTGCGGTTCCGCTCTGAAGTCCCCCGCCGGTCCCAAACCTGTAATGAACATGGAGGTTAGTTGGGGTGGATTGCTCCTTTTTAAGCATATATGAGAATCTAGATGTTACCTACTTAACTACATCTGTGGGAGCTTGTTATTGTCCAACATCTCTGCAGGGAAGTATTGGGTGAAGGAAGTATTCTTAAAACAAAGAAGCAAATCTGGTTCTACTGTTGTGTGTCTTCCTGCAACCTTAGTGCTATTGGCAAAGTAGTCCTACGGGTTTCAAGAGGACATTCTCTTTGGTTTTGTGTCGCCTAACACCATGTGCATAGACTGGCTATGCCCTTCAAAATATGACAAAAAACATTTGCAATTGTAGTTTTGCACAATTTGTTCTATTCTCGATCTTGTATAAAATACGGGGTAATAATGAATGTGATATAAATATGTTATTGACAGTAGGTGTGTGCCGGTTCCTCCTGAAAGCTGCGTTTCTTCACAGGAAGAGCCTTTTGAAAACAGGAATAGGTAAGTGAATCATCAGAAAAGTAATATGACTGTGTTTGACTTGCCCTGTCACTCCCTCGGTCTCACATCACGCATCCCAAGCCCTATAGCCTATAGAGACATTGGCAGTGAGTCATGAAGCCACCTTGCACCGGATCTGGCAGTAAGGGACTTGATTGGCAGTTATCGGCAGGCTTCCTGACTCCCAGATATCACAGGGAAAACCCCACTGAAGTGAATCAACGTTGTTTTAGAACAAGCGCTATTACCTGGATGAAAGGACTCATTTTCTCTTACTGTTATAGAGCAACAAAAGGGTAACCAATTCCGGTCCTCAAGAGCTACCAACACATCAGGTTTTCAGGATATCCCAGCTTCAGCACAGGTGGATCAATCAGTGGCTCAGTCAAAGACTGCACCCACCACCTGTGCTGAAGCAGGGTAATTCTGAAAACCTCACCTGTTGGTGGCCCTTGAGGGCTGGAGTTGGCTACCGATGGAGCAGTATGACTGGTCTCCACACAATATCACTACAACAGCCCTGGCAAGCATGTGTGAGCTGGATATCTATATCAAGTGTATTGGTAACTCACCATGAAATATCACTTTACCACAATTAGCGCTTACCGTGTTTGAGAACAATGCTCTGATATGCATTGCCAGTATCTCAACCCTGATGGAACTACCGGTAAACATTAGTTGTTGAATGTAGGCAAACGTGTCCCCTTTCTGTTATTGCAACAACATTTGTAATTACCAAACTACAAAAATATACAATGTTTCTCTTTTGTGGAAGAAAAAATGGGATTATTACATGTAAAGTTTGTGTGTTTGATCTGTTCATTAAAGACAATATCAATCCAATTGGAAACGGACATGGAGTCAAATATTTTTGAATGTCCGAAAGCTAAGGGTCTCGATCCAAGGTGGGAAGGGAGCGATGATTTCGGGAACACACCAGAATGAAAAAACATAAAAAATATGATAGTGCAGTAAATCAACACACTAAATGGTGAAGTATGTTCTTGGCTCTGTAAAAATGCCTACATACAGCAGGTAGAAATATAAACAGCAATGGTCTACAAATTCAGTAGATGCAGGTCTGGATCCCCAGCAGAGGTGAAGCTCAGACAGGATATATAGCAGGATAGATTTCTCGGACAGGAGATGATGCAGGAGATATGCCAGGATCAATTCAATACGTGATAATTCATGAAAGACAGAGGCGGACCATAGTGTAGATCGCAATGTAAATCGTACTTACAATAAGTACATCACACATGTACATATAAGATTTTCTTGAGACAGTAGAGTGCCGGACCCGTGTGGAACAACTAGCTGTTTCGTCTCTCTGTGACTCCCGTCGTACCGCTGATGGATGGCGTCTGACGTCACATCTGGTGTGGGAGTGACGACGTCCTTTCGGGAACCAGGGAGGCGAGCAGCAGGGAAACAACAGCAAACTCTAACGTCTTCACTTCAGGAGCAGCTGCAGCAAACTAACGAATAGCTCTACGCATTTCGCTGTATCAAGACAGCTTCCTCAGGAGCAAGTAACCACCCCTAGTGGGTACATAGAATAAATAAATGTTAGTGATTTATTCTATTTATTGTGTCCTTGCGCCGTTTTGACCACAGAGTTATGTACCTTGCATAAGGCGAACCTGTGTGAAAATTCATTGATTGATTAATTTGTTTTAATTAGATAGACTATATATTGTATGTACCCACTAGGGGTGGTTACTTGCTCCTGAGGAAGCTGTCTTGATACAGCGAAACGCGTAGAGCTATTCGTTAGTTTGCTGCAGCTGCTCCTGAAGTGAAGACGTTAGAGTTTGCTGTTGTTTCCCTGCTGCTCGCCTCCCTGGTTCCCGAAAGGACGTTGTCACTCCCACACCAGATGTGACGTCAGACGCCATCCATCAGCGGTACGACGGGAGTCACAGAGAGACGAAACAGCTAGTTGTTCCACACGGGTCCGGCACTCTACTGTCTCAAGAAAATCTTATATGTACATGTGTGATGTACTTATTGTAAGTACGATTCTTATCTTGTTTTTATATGATAAATTTTACATTGCGATCTACACTATGGTCTGCCTCTGTCTTTCATGAATTATCACGCATTGAATTGATCCTGGCATATCTCCTGCATCATCTCCTGTCCGAGAAATCTATCCTGCTATATATCCTGTCTGAGCTTCACCTCTGCTGGGGATCCAGACCTGCATCTACTGAATTTGTAGACCATTGATGTTTATATTTCTACCTGCTGTAAGTAGGCATTTTTACAGAGCCAAGAACATACTTCACCATTTAGTGTGTTGATTTACTGCACTATCATATTTTTTATGTTTTTTCATTCTGGTGTGTTCCCGAAATCATCGCTCCCTTCCCACCTTGGATCGAGATACTGTTGTAAGCAATCTGTACATATTCCTTGGAAGGTTGAGAATCTTTTTTGGTTCACCCTATAATACACAAAGCTTATTTTATATTATATTTGTATGCACTTATATCACATTGTGGGTGTTTTAGCGCCGATTCAAATCACTTTGGTTCACTCGAAAGCTAAGGGTGCCACATCGGCAGTCCGAATAAAAGCTAACCGTTTACCCGTTGTTTTTGAATGCTTAGAATTCATCCAAAGATGCTCTCCAGTAGTTTGGAAGATTTACAAAGTGGATCTATGGAAAAGGTAAATGCACCATTGTAGAGAATAATAAAAAAAAAACTTTTTTTTTAACTTGCTGAATGGAACACACATGTCCAAACCAATACTGTATGTGCTGTGATAGATTTTGATGAATCATGGCTATTTGCAACTAGCCTACGCTATGAAAGAATTGGCTTATCACCAGTGAAGGGTTATCTTATCCACCTGGCTGCCTTTTTCTCACGTGTATAAACATCTCATTTTTTGTTTAGCATTTTCCAACTGTTTATATTTTCCTTACGTACGATCTTAAATCTTCTCAGACGTACAGTGGACCTTTCAGGATATCTGGTACATTTGCAAAAGCTAAGATAAACTCTGATGCTGTTTGTTTTTACATTTGATTATTTAAGTTTGACTTCACATCAAAAAGTATACAATTTCATATGGTAAAACACTTACAGTGTTGATCCTTAACTGTAACCTGTTTTGTAGGGGTCTATGTATTTCTTGATTTAAAAGCTACACGTATCTTTAAACAATCCGTGACTGGCTTTGTCTGGTTATGGTGTGTAGCTATTTTGTTTTGGACACACGTATTTAAATCTGTAATTGACCGTATGTCTGGTTTTTGTACGTTACACTGATGTACTCATTTGATCATGTACAATGTAGACATTTACATTACTTATGCTACAGTATATGCTGTAAACCTTTATATGATGCTGCAAAGAAAGACAAATATATTTTCAATACGACCATTCAGATTTCTGGGAATGTCTTTATTCACGTCGCCTCTTAGGGGCTGAGTATATAAAGTGCAAAGCAGGTGGTCGCAGTGCTGTCCAAATCAGTGGGAGCAGTGACCAGGGCCGCCGACGGGGGGAGAGCTGGGACAACTGCTGCAGCCCCGCCTTCACCTCCTCGGCATGCGCGCCTTTCGGTGCCGGAAGTCGGGCCCAACTTCTGCATCTGCCAGCGGGATCAGCGCGGCACTGGAGGCCTCCCCCCATGGATGGGGAGTGTATATTGGGGGAGGGGTAGTTATTGTGTGTATTTGGGGGGTTATTGTGTGTGTTGGGGGTGGGGGTAGTTAGTGTGTGTGTATTGGGGAGGTTGGATTGTGCGTGTACTGGGAAAGGAGAGATTGAGTGTGGGGAGGGGGAAGAGAAATACATGGGATGGGGGGAGTGGGAGAAGGGGAGAAAAATAGAGGGGATGAGAGAGCGATGTGGTGTGTGAGAAGGGGGGAGTGTAAGAGAAAGAGGGGAGGTCTCGCAAGGCTGTTGATACAGGTGGCCCCCGGTAGAAACTCTAGTTCTGGGCCACAGGGAAGCTGTTGGCGGCCCTAGCAGCGACCGACCTTTTTCGCACTTTATACATTCTGCCCCATACCTGGTAAAATGGCATGTTTTCATACCTGGTAAAATGGCATGTTTTCATACCTGTACTAGACAAACTGTTGTGCGAAATTAACAGCATGTCCTATTTAATATTATAATAATTCTAGTGTTACCCTTGTCCTTTCACCCCTGACTGCAAAATTCTTTGTTAATTCCAAGTACCAACACAAAACTTATAAGCGTCATTAACAGCTAAACATCTCCAACGGTAAAAATGGATATCACCCTTTTGATTTGATGAAACTTGATATTTCCACTTTGAAAGGCTTATCGGAAATCTGCAATACTGTTCTGCATGCGAGTAAAATTGCAGGCTTCTAATCAAGAAGTATTTATTACTATCCAATCACAGCTGCCTTCAGGGGTGAAGGGGTTAATAAAGTTACGCTAACAAGTCACAATGTTGTGTTTGCACACAGTACTAACGTGTTGTCTTTGTCACTTTTTCTCCATCGTCTCGGACTTACCCTCTGTGCAACTCCATAGCATGTTGAAGGGAATATCGTAGAGCCTGTTGTAATACTCGAGGTATATTAACTGCATTAACTCATCTTAATATCGTTGACTCGTAATTCTTTTGTTTTTGTTTTTTTATTTACTGCACCTTTCAAAATCACATTTTAGATCAAACGAGGCTGCAGACTAGCTATTGTGTGATTAGTCAGGTGTATTATACTTATGTGTTTTATGGGTGATACGGCACTCATAATTAGATTATAGAGGCAGTTATGCTATAATTATGTATATCTTTATTTACATAGCACCCACAGTGTATCAGCGCTTCACAAAAGAGACAATACAGGGAATTATAATACAATAAGCGCAACAAACAAAGTCAGACAATCAGAAAGGAAATCCCTGCCCCGGAGAGCTTACAATCTAAGTGGTATGCTAGGAGACTTACAGAGACAGGTTATGTTACCCAAGCTAGTAAAGGAGAAATAAAAAGTGGTTTCAGAATTATTGTTAGAAGAGATCTAAATACTTACTGCAGAGTATCTGTGACTTATTATAGGCAACAAGTTTAGAAATGGGTTTTTCAGTTTAACAGAAATTTGCCA
Organism: Ascaphus truei; assembly: GCF_040206685.1. Classification (NCBI taxonomy): domain Eukaryota; kingdom Metazoa; phylum Chordata; class Amphibia; order Anura; family Ascaphidae; genus Ascaphus; species Ascaphus truei. Next base: position 39,693,750 of record NC_134494.1, read on the forward strand.
GAATTAGCTATTTGTTAGTAATGTGTATTATTTTTATTTTATTGCTCTATATGAGTATATCTTCAGCACTGTACAAAATTAAATACACACATTGATTATACAAGACAATACAAGGGTAAGTGCTACAGACATACATGGAAAAATGTGAGAGGATATCCCTGCACCAAAGAAGTTCCGCATGCACGCCTCCATCTGCTGGGCGCTGTGTGATCATCCAGCAGACGGAATGATCCGCGGGCGGGGGGGGGGGGGGGGCAGTGTCACGGGTGCAGAGTGGCTGTGTGTGTACTGAGCGGGGAGAGCGGAGCGGGGGCTGTGTCACGGGCGCAGGGTGGCTTTGCGAAACATAAACATAAAAGATACATATACAATACATAAAAGAAAAGCATAAATCCATTTGTGTGTGCGTGCGCGCGTGTGCAAGGATCATATGCTGAGAGGGGGGGGTCCCGTCCCCCGTCTCAACAGAAGGGCTGAGACTCAATTTCAGCAGCCAATCAATGTAAACGTCTGGACATTGATTGGCTGCTGCGGCCTGGTATCACAGTTTCAAATGACTCCAGCGACTGCAGCAGCGTCGACGCTTTACTTTGCAGCCAATGGTAGTTTCAATACTGAACACTTCCATTGGCCGCCAGGAATCAGTGGCGCACGTTATGTAGTGCGCTATGTGAACGGGGCCTAAGCAGTATAGTGGGAGACAAGTGGGCAATATATGAAATCCTGTAAGGGTGAAGGTATACAGGTGCATGTAATCAATCTTTTAATGACTATTGTACATGCATGATTTTGTTCTGTGTTGTACAGTACGCTCTGCAGGCAGCCTGAAACTTCTGAAAATGCCAATACATCTTGCAAATGTTATGTATTTGATTTTTGTCAGAATAAGCCTTATCTAGAAGATCCTAGATACCAGACGTTGCCAGGAAAACTCTCTCGGCCCACTCATAATGGAGAACACGAGACAGGTCGGAAACAAGCTTCCCAAAATGTTAACGCCAACTGCGATGGTGAAACAAATGGCATACAGAGTGCATGTAAGTAAACTTTGCTTTTATGTCAAGACATGTAAGAAGCAAGCATTCTGAAGCTTCAAATGTAGATCTAATTTAGCATTTGTGCACAGTAAATAAGTCCTATGTGAAATACGGAATGTGTAAGCGAGACCGCAGTCACCTGTATATATCTATTCAATGTAAATGATTGGTGCTTAGAGGGTAAAATATAGGATATTAACAGTGTTGAGCAAAAAGAGTTTGATCAGAAAGGTTTCCCCCTTTATACAGCACTCAAATCATATATGATCTACTAATGGACAAAACAAATGGTCCTGCAGATATGCTGCGGAAAACTGGTAAGTATCCCAGAATCACCGTGGAAATCAAAAATAATAAAATTTTATTATGTCTACATAGATCATTAAAAACACAGATACATTATTTTAAAAAATCCCCATATTGTAGTGGCTGATATGAATAATTATTGCAGTATTAAGGTAAGTATCATTAATTATTATCTCAATTTATTCATATCCTCACATCCAGAGTTGTAACAATCAGAGAACGACTTGTATATAATGAGTATTTGTAACACCATCAATAATATATAATGTTACTACAAATAGATGTATCAGAGGTGATGTATAGAATACTATTGTATTCTATTACTATTGATAATAATTAATGATACTTACCTTAATACTACGATAATTATTCATATCAGCCACGACAATATGGGGATTTTTTTAAATAATGTATCTGTGTTTTTAATGATCTATGTAGACGTAATAAAATGTTATTATTTTTGATTTCCACGGTGATTCTGGGATACTTACCAGTTTTCCGCAGCATATCTGCAGGACCATTTGTTTTGTCCCTTAGTAGATCATATATGTTTTGAGTGCTGTATAAAGGGGGAAACCTTTCTGATCAAACTCTTTTTGATCAACACTGTTAATATCCTATGTGAAATACGGTCATTTATATATTACACCTAAATACATTGTATAAATGATTGCTTGCAAATATTTGTATTTTGATAACTACAGTACGTACAGTAGATATTGTTACAATAATGAAGTTGATATGTGCGTGCTTTTCTTGCCAGACTTTAGTCGGTACTCGACAATTCTGTACAGCATTGTTATACATGGCGAGTATAGTATAATGATCATCTGTACACTTCCATTCCCTCAAAGCTTCTGCAAGAGAAAAGACCTGCATTTCGCTGGTTTATTTGCATCTGTACCAGTGCTGGGATAAAAGACCCCACACATCCGTATTCCGTGCTCCCTGTGCAACCTATTGACATTTTACTTTGTAACGAAATGCAGTCTTTGACGATGCTATTATCTTATTGTTTACATTAATATACCACAAGTCTAAGTTTGTAAAATAGATCCTTTGGAAGTTAGCTCCGTAGCCCATCACATATTGGAAGAGATTTGCAATGGTACTGCAAGATTTTAAGGTTTTAAAGAGCTCCGTTTGAATGTACTGCTTCACTTTATATACCTGCGTCACTTTATATACCGCCTTCACTTTATATACCTGCTTCACTTTATATTCCTCCTTCACTTTATATACCCGTTTCACTTGATATACCCGTTTCACTTGATATACCTCCTTCACTTTATATACCTCCTTCACTTTATATACCTGCTTCACTTTATATACCTGCTTCACTTTATATACCTGCTTCACTTTATATACCTCCTTCACTTTATATACCCGCTTCACTTGATATGCCTGCTTCACTTGATATACCCGCTTCACTTGATATGCCTGCTTCACTTGATATACCTGCTGTGCTTCCTGTCATTTTCTTCACAGTAATGCACACTTATTTATTTTCTCTCCTTTCACTCTGATTTGGTGAAATGTCATCTTGGCTTCTTCCTTTTTATTTCTTCTTGTGGGAATGGTTGAAGATATCTTCAGGAGTGCCAGTGCCCCAGTAATAGGTACTGTAACATTGATCCCCATTAAATAATGGCAAGTTTACAAAACTATGTCTGCTCATGTAGAGCAGTAACAGGAGTAACGTTTGTGAAGTACTCTCCCCATAAAGATTAATAGTTTTGTGCAATGTTTGCTGAAACTGAACTCCTAATGCAAGAATGTTTATAAGGAGCTCTAGACCTAAAGAGTGTCTTCCAGCTTCAAAACTGGGGTGAAAAAAATTGAATAAATGTATACAAGGAAAAACTGCCAATAGTTTTCAATGGCTTTTCATTATTAGTTGCTTTTCTCTGATAAATCTCGCTCTGGTTTTGCCCCAGTTTTGTAGCCGAGAAATGTTAGTAAATACACCTCAAACAAACACTGGGAATTCTCCAAATGGCTTAAATGTACGTGAGTTGGGGGTAATTATGAGCATAGATGGAGAGGGGGGTGCTTTAGTCATTGGTGTTTTCCATGCTTAAACTGCTTCATTGAAAAGATGATTTCCAAATGACATTTGAAGATTGAGAATCTTCCATTGATCGCTGGTAGCCTTCAAGTAAAGCTGAGCCAAATAGCTTGCTGCTAACATGTAGAAAATACAACGAGGTTACTTTTGAAGGCGCTCCACCAAACACGCCCTGCATTGCATACTTGTAAAACGTCTCCTTTCTCTCAGGTGACACAAAGCATAATCTGGAAATGACATTTACTTCAAATGATCTTGGTCAGTCTTCTGGGACAGAGTCAGGTCCACTATCCCCAATGTCTCCCGAAAGCAAGAAAAGTCCAAAAGGCATCAAGAAGTTCTGGGGAAAGTAAGCATTTATTTAATAATTTCAGCACATGCAAAGTCCGCTTATAAGCCTGCTGGTTTACAAGTATTATTTACTACTCCTTTGTTTAAAAAAATTCAATTAAAAAAAAAGGGATTTCTTTATTTGAAATGAACAGCATATTCACAAAACGGCACTTTTCCAAAATAGAACAAGAAACATTTAAAGGGTGCAAACTGTAACATGTTTGATCTGAAAGGTGCCTGTTACTACAGAAAATCAATAGGCACTACAAACCAATAGATATCATTTCATTACATTTTGTAAACTTTCTCATTGTTTTAGTTTGCAGCCACAACTTACCTTTTTATTTTTAAGCTTTTCCTTTGCACTTTGAACATTTTCCTTCAGACTAAAAACATTACTCATACATATCGTACTGCTACTTATACTGTGCATGTTCTTGGTTTTATGTATTTTTGGATTTAAATGGTAGTTTCTAAATTTGATTTGACATTTGGTTGCAAGATCATAAGTGACGTTTTACTCCTACATTCCCAAAGAATGATCATTTTAAGTTTTAAGTAATATTTTGGTTACTTTTACAAATGTAAACTATTGTTGTTTCTGCGGGATAGGTCAATATTTAAATAGCAGTTATGTTGCCATGTTTGACTGCAGTTTTAATACTATCAGAATAATACCCTTTCCGGAAGTCTGTGGCATTCCGTGTGCAAAATGTTGTTGTTTTTTGTTATTTTACAAAAACATTTGCTTTGCCAGTTAATTCATAATGTAAACATACACACGCATAGTGATATCTGACTTTGGTCTACATGCCTTCAGGAATACAGTCAATTATATTGTTTTTGTACTTCACCTATATATTATTTATTATAGATTGGAAATTTTTGTATGGTATTGTTATTTTCAACAATATTTTATACCCTTGGATGGAATAGAAATGGGGTACCACTTACAGTGGGTGTTTGTTCTCATTTCCCTTCATAATCTTTGTAACCAATGTTCTGGGCAGGATACGGAGGACCCCTTCAGGAAACTTCAATACAGATGATCTTGGATTGTCTGAATTCAGAAGAGGAGGGTTGCGTTCAACCGCAGGACCAAGACTGTCCAGAAATAAAGATTCCAGGAATAGGTAAACTGGCCTGTTTCTAACGTGATATTAAAGAGGTGTGAAACCTTAACAACTACTCAGGTAGAACGTTAATTAAGGTCCCCAAGATCAACACGTATAGACAGTATCAAAATATTCCTATGTATGTTTAATTTTTGGAAAAGCCCATAGCAATCAGTATTCAGCAAGAAGTAAAGCTCTACTGCCAGGTGGGCAGTGGTGCTTTGCAAAGGGCTTTAAACATGTTCATCCATTTGCAGTACTAAGTTATTGCAGCAATAACGATCTTGGTGAATGATGTGCAGACCGGTTTAGCTTTTACTGAACCAACCTGTTTCCTGGATCTTTTAAATGTGTTTTTGAGAACAGAAAGGTTCATTGTTTGTGTCCTTTTAGATATGAAACAATAACTCCATTGAAACATCGCGTGCAGAGCATATGAATAGCTTTTTCCTGAGGGTTCAATAAAATATCATAAGTCAGAATGACACACACTAATTTAAATCACACGACATGTTGTCTTCTATTATCAGCGATAGTAATGCTCCTTTCGCTCAGTGGAGCAATGAACAGGTCTGTAACTGGCTTGAAGACTTTGGATTGGCCCAGTATGTGATTTTTGCCAGGCAGTGGGTGAGCTCTGGTCAGACATTGCTAACAGCGACACCTCAACTCCTGGAAAAGGTGAGAGCTTATCAAGTCATCAAATATTTTCCAAGTTTCATTTTTCTGTCTGCTAATTAGTAAAATAGTTATTCATCCTGTGAACAAAAGTCAGATTTTCGATATGAGACATTCTTTAGAGGTTTATATGTCTCTTATGGAAATCCCCTCAGTTACAGTATAGGTTTACGTTGTACGTTACCTTATATGCCTCTTATCTTTCCATTATGTAACAGATTCTGAATGTTTTCCGTAGGAGCTGGGGATAAAGCACCCACTGCACCGAAAGAAGCTTCAGTTAGCCATTACTGCCATAAACAATAAACAAGAAGAGAAGTCAGGCACACTGGATCATATGTGGGTGACCCGTAAGTGGTAATATTTTCTTCCCCTTTTCCTATTTTTCTTTTTGCGTGCATAGAATCAGGGGCGGCCTGCTCCAATTCTCAAGGATCATCAACAGGTCAGGTTTTAAGGATATTCCTGCTTCCATCAGTGGCTCAATCCGAATGACTGAGTCACCAGTGCTGAAGCAGGGATAACCCTAATACCTGGTCAGTTGTGGCCCTAGAGGTCTGGCGCTGGTCAGCCCTGGCATAGATCATTTTGAATCTATTTTTATTCCACCTTTTATTTACAGGATGGCTTGATGATATTGGCTTACCTCAATACAAAGATCAGTTTCACGAATCACGAGTTGACGGGAGAATGCTGCAATATTTAACTGTGGTATGAAAAAGTCACATTATCTATTTTTATGTAACACTCTGAGTTGCCCACAAAATAACACACATATCAAAAACTCGCCAGTATATTATATACGTTGTAACAAACTAAAACAAAGAAACATAGAATGGTGTTTTTATTTTGGGCACTACCTGTGCTGCCATAAGTCACTTGTGTTATTTGCAGTGTAAATATTTCCCTTGGCAACTAGTAATGTGTGACATCAGAAACAAGGTGACATCTGATCCTCTGCATCAAAGATTCTTGCTAATCAAGAGGAACAGGTGCAAAGGCTCGGTATGTGAAGACGTCCTTCCTGGGGGAGAGGAAGGAAAGGCTTAGAGTACCCAAGCTAAACATGGATTTGGTAATCCAATAGACTAGCTTCAGAAAATGTAAAAAGGGGAAGATAAAATACTCCAGCACCGTGCTCAGAAAAACTTGAACAGGCTCCAACATTAAATGAACTGATAGAAATCAAATTTTGTTTGGTCATTTCATGCTGCTTTCCAATTACTATACCTCTTTTAAATCGTATGATTAGATTTCTTCGTTTACAGAGCTTTTAAAACCACGCAGGACTTATTCATGTTTGTGTAGTGAACTATAAAGATATCACCACTTATAACAAATGTACAATTTCACAGTACCAAAATATCCACCAGAACCATACTAGGATGTAATATATTCTAATGTAATGTGTCCCATTTTTATGTCTTCTTTTTTTTTTTAAGAATGATCTTCTGTTTCTGAAAGTTACCAGCCAGCTGCACCATCTCAGTATTAAATGTGCCATCCACGTGTTACATGCCAACGCGTTCAACCCACACTGCCTGCGCAGGCGGCCAGCCAATGAGGTATGGGGCTTTGTAGCAACTATTCAATCGTTTATAAAAGCATTTGTGCTACAAAGTGGGTTCTGAGTTCTAAAAAATAGCTGTCTTTCTTATTTTGGAAAAGCCATCACCTCGGAAACCCGAAAAGTAATATATTTTTTTTGGGGGGGTTCCATTTGACAGAATAGCGTCTCCCCTTCGGAAGTGGTCCAATGGTCCAATCACCGCGTGATGGAGTGGCTGCGGTCTGTAGATCTGGCAGAATACGCACCAAACCTTCGCGGCAGTGGCGTTCACGGTGGTCTTATTGTAAGAGAAAAAAATATTCCTGATTTTATTGTAGAGAGTACGTATTACTTGGAATAAAAATGCCAATTAATATTGCATTAAACTTTGACCCTCTTAGCAGAATGACTGAGAATCCCCCCTTTTTTATTTTTTATGTCTGTGTAATATCGGTGGGTAGATGTTTTTTTTTTTTTGTGGTAACAAAAGCCCAAATTAAATTCTACTCCCTAAGGTTTCCTTAATAATTGAAGTTACACCTCCGCTGTACTGTAGACCATTATGTTAGCTAATTATCCTGATCATCAGTCGTTGCCCTAATTCACTGCTTCAGTTACATGACAGGCCCTCAATATTGGGTATTGCCTCTTATGGAAATGCTTTTGGAGCAAATGGAGTGAAATTAAGATATTCCTTTGTGCGGACTATTTCCCGTTTACCTGGAGTCGCTCAGTTTTGCCAAGTGTGTGTTTTATTCATATTGTCATTCTATTTTGTCTCGGCAGTAGATGACCATAAGGAAATATAAGAAATATGGAGCATGCTGATGAATTTGGGAAATGTTTTGCTATTGTCTTCCCAGATACTTGAACCTCGTTTTAATTCGGACACCCTGGCCATGCTCTTAAACATCCCGCCTCAAAAGACTTTACTCAGGCGACACTTAAAAACAAACTTCAGCATGTTAATTGGTTCTGAAGCACAACAGGAGAAGCGAGAAATCATGGAAAATACAACCTACACACCTCTGTCTACCACTGCCAAAGTGCGGGTAGGTGATCCTATAAAACAAATACCGTATTGGCATGAATATAGTGCTATGTTTTTATCCTAAAAATGTCCTTCCGAAAACTGTACTCGTATTATACAGTATGCGCAGCCTAACACCTTTTAATTGTCATGTAGAACACCTTCAAAACTTTAGGGTCGTATTATGTGCGAGGCTGTACTATATTCGGGTCAATATGGTACATTACTTTTGAGTCAACTATAATAGTTTTTGGGACACTTCTGTTTATATTAACCTGAAGGAACTCCCACGAGGGAAGAAAACAGCGGTGCACAGCTGCAAAAATTGGATGGAGGCTGGATCACATACAAAAATATATTTATCTTACCGTAGCAGTACAATAAAATCATCCTTCAGGAGCAGCAACACTCTAACGCGTTTCGTGCTTCCAGACAAAGCGCTGGAAGCACGAAACGCGTTGGTATTCCTGCTCCTGAAGGATGATTTTATTGTACTGCTACGGTAGATAAATACATTTTTGTATGTGACCCAGCCTCCATCCAATTTTTGCAGCTGTGTTTTCTTCCCTTGTGGGAGTTTCTTCCTGTTACCTGATCCTCATCAATGTGTGCACGTAGGCACCAGAGACTCGCAGACCCCCCCTTTGCGAAGACTGTGAGTAATCTATTTTCCTACGGTCCATCCAGTTATACTACATTCACTCCAGGTGATACCAGCCCCTAGTCCGCTAAGACCTGTCTCTGCTTCACGGTTGTGATTTGCACCGACAGCTCTACGGGCAACAATGTGGCACTCGTATCTATCTACGATAGGAGTCGTTGATTTGCTTATACAATGACTGTACCTCTCACCTCTGGCACCAACGATTACTACATTTCAACATAGCAAATGTTTGCTTGAGGCAGGATACATATTCATGCTCTCATATTTATGGCTGCTGTCTTTCTGATGCACTGATCTGGACTTTCTACTCAGGAATTTCCTACATGTTTTTATTAACATACCTTTTAATAGACACTTTCTAAATATCCAACTTAATAAACCTGGATTTTAAATGATTATAAGTTTCACTCCGCACAAAAAAAAGCTGCACAAAGAGAACCTGTGAACCATAAAGGGGCCGTTTCCCCTACTGCAGGGGTCTCAACTCCAGTGCCCAAGAGCCCCCCAACAAGTCAAGTTTTCAGGATATACCTGCTTCAGCACAGGTAGCTCAATCAGTCCCTACTTCATCACAGGTGGCTCACCTGTGGCTCAGGTGGCTCAGTCTTTGACTGAGCCACTGATTGAGCCACCTGTGCTGAAGCAGAGATATCCTGAATACCTGACCTGTTGGGGGTGTTGAGAACCCCTACTGTGTTTTATTTTATATAACATGCATAGATAGCAGGGGGTCTCCAGCGCTCAACCATGTCAATTTCAGCTCTGGGGACCTCTAGTTTCCAATATATTTACTGGCACCAGTACCAGAGGATGGGGGGGGGGGAGGAATGGAGGTTTTAACTCCCCATGTTACGTAGGCCGCACCGTCGTTTGTATAGGTTTTCTATTGGCCCGTATTTAAACCTCTATGAAGTACCAGAGGCACCTTCTCGGGTAAGTATCTCTGGAAGTAATGGGTCCGCGGAACTGAAATGAATGCGGTTCAGCTCTGGATACCCCCCGCTTCCTATACATGAAGACAAAAAAAAACTGCCACTTTAAGAAAGCAAACTCTCTTTTCCTTGAAGATTTGATGATTTATGACTCATCCGTGAGAGATTCTGGCCTCACATAACCTCCTCTTACATGTGCTTCCTTACAATTGCAGCCAAAGAAACTCGGCCTGTCTCATTTTGGAAACCTTCGAAAGAAGAAATGTGATGACTCCACAGAATATGTTTGCCCTGTGGACACGAGTAACGGTTCTCAGAAGTGCTATGGAGAATTCAAAGTCCCGAGCCCTAGCCCTGCGAAAGAGTTAGACAACTTGGAGCAGGTGGGCAATAATATCTGACGGCATCTACATCTAGCATCATTCCCCATTGTCAGTCATCAGTGTCCATCCAAGCTTGCCAATAACCATGCATTTCCATGTAACCCAACATAGCTACATCATCAGCATGGCTTCACCGAGGAGATATTATGCAAAGTTTTATTTGTTGTCCAAAGACACTTTTTTTTTTTTACATATCTATATTGAGATCAACAGAGGAAATGTTTTATATTTTTACCAAAACGAGCATGACCACTTAATGGAGGAACACACAGCCTGAAATTACTGACACAGAGGTTTTATACAGAAGAAAATGGTACTTTTTATCCATTGAATATATATACGTTTTAACTTAACCCTGAGTATTTAATTGCATCTAGGATTATTAATTGTGTAAATATTAATGCATCCTGGTTTTTGTTTTGCACAAGTATATAAATGTTGTTCTGATAAAACTGTAAGTACATTGTGCAATGGTAAATATGTCAAACGGAAACATGGCATTACGTATGCACAACCGAAGTCAAACACAATTATATGTTTTTATATGCTTCATTTAGAAAAGACATTAATAAATGGAAACTATGAAAGCAAAAAGGAAGCACTTTCCAAAGTCTTTGCTTCAAAACACTGAATGCAAAGCCATTCACCTAACAGAAAAGCATGGCTGCTCTCACTTGCATGGTGTGTTGGTGTGTTTATTGTGTTTGCAGAACTTCTTGTTAGAATGATGTAGAGACCATGAGAGATTACACAGGTCTGCAATGACTGGCGCAGCAGCAATTGGATAATACGTGAAATCACGACACAGTCACCCTTCATTTTTCTTTCAATCGTACGAGTTTAATTGGCCATGTCAGGAACTTCCACAATAAAATAAGATCTACAAGGAGGTCATGTAAAGTATATAAGGAAAAAAAGAGAAATTGTTAACATGGAAAGACTTGGTCAAATTGTACTGTTTATGAAACGGGACATCACAAATTCCATCTTGTATCCAATTGATTATTTGATGTTGTACTGCAGAGTCTGATACAGCTTCTCCTGGAATTAACAATGTTACAGGCACTGCAATATAAGTGTGGGAGGGCTGGGTTTTACTGATATGTACACTTGCCATAAGCTCGGGTTAGTACAGTTTATATTACATAGTTACATAGTAGATGAGGTTGAAAAAAGATATGTCCATTAAGTTCAACCTATGCTAAATTTATGTCTGATAGTTATCCTATATTTGTACTTTAAGTATATTGATCCAGAGGAAGGCAAACCAAAAACCCCAGTGACATACAGTATAATCTAATCATATCTCATAAAGGGAAAATTAATTGCTTCCTGACTCCAAGAATTGGCAATCAGATTACTCACTGGATCAACATCCTTCCCATGTTTACTTATTTGGTATATCCCTGTATACCTTTCCTTTCTAAAAAAAGATGTCCAACCTTTTTTTGAAGATATCTATTGTATCTGCAATCAGTCTCCATGGGTAATGAATTCCACATTGTAACTGCCCTGTAAATAACCCTTTCCTTTGTTGCTGGTGAAATCTCCTTTCCTCCAACCTCAAGGTATGACCCAGTGTCCTTTTGTACTGCCCTTGGGATGAATAGTTCTTTTGAAAGCTCCCTGTACTGTCCCAGAATATGTTTATATATAGTTATCACATCCCCTCTTTGACGCCTCTTTTCTAATGTAAACAAACCAAATTTCGCAAGCCTCTCCTCATAAATCAGATTGTCTATCCCCTTTGTTAATTTGGTGGCTCTTCTCTGCACTCTCTCTAGTTCCATAATGTCTTTTCTAAGGTGCCCAAAATTGTACTTGATATTCAAGGTGTGGTCTTACTAATGCTTTATAAATGGGCATAATTATGTTTACTTCCCTTCTATCCATTGCCCGTTTAATGCAAGATAAGATCTTGTTTGCCTTTGCAGCTACTGCATGACATTGGGCACTATTGCTAAGCCTGCTGTCTACCAGCATTCCTAAATCCCTCTCCATTAAGGATTGACCTAATTTTGCCCCATTTAATTTGTAAGTCGTCTGTTTATTCTTGTTTCCCAAATGCATAACCTTACATTTATCTGTATTAAACCTCATCTGCCATTTACCTGCCCACGTGTCCAGTCTCTCCAAGTCCTTCTGGAGAGAAATTACATTCTGCTCTGATTCTACCTTACACAATTTAGTGTCATCAGCAAAGATGGAGACTTTGCACACTATGCCAACCTCAAGGTCATTAACAAACAAGTTAAAAAGCAGGGGTCCCAGTACCGATCCCTGAGGTACTCCACTTACAACTTTAGTCCAATATGAAAACGTTCAATTTACAACAACTCTCTGTCTATCCTTCAACCAGTTTTCAATGCAGGTACAAATATTTTTAGAGTCCAATTTCCTTTATTTTGCACACTAACCTTTTTGTTTGGCACCGTATCAAAAGCCTTTGCAAAATCTAAGTAGACCACATCAACTGCATTACTCTGGTATAAATTCCTACTTACCTCCTCAAAGAAACCAATGTTAGTTTGGCATGATCTATCCTTCATAAATCCATGCTGACTATTACTAATAATTTTGTTTTCCATTAGGTATTCCTGAATATTATCACATACTAAACCTTCAAGTAGCTTCCCCACTATTGAAGTCAGGCTTACAGGCCTGTAATTCCCCGGTTGTAATCTAGCTCCCTTTTTAAATATAAGCACCACGTCTGCTTTACGCCAATCTTGTGGACTTCTTTTTATTGTATCCCCATGTGCCAATGAGGCCTCTGGAGTTTCTATTCTTACAAACAAAGCCGTTAAAAAGCATTTTAAAATGTTGGTACTTTTATAGGATAGTTAGATTAACAAGTTAAAATTACACACATTCTATATGCAGCATTGTTTCCCTATCATAGGTAATAATTGAAAATGTACATATATTTAAACAAACGTTTAATCATGCTAATTGTACAAAGTAGCAATCCGCGATACTCCCACTTTTTTGTCAGTAACATTTTTACTTGGTTTAAGAGATCTCTTCTTGCCCTTTCCTACTCCATTTTATTGTTAAAAGTCAGGAAACATGAGCGTTTGAAATATTAAATGTCTGCAGTGGTGGATTTCCCATTAGGCCCGTTAGGCCTGAGACTAGGGCAGCAAAATGTGGGGGCGGCAAAAATGTCTCTCCCCATATATATATGCCGCGTTCTCAGGTCAATCGGGCCTGATGGGGAGGCACTTACACGTGGCAGCCGCCTCCTAACTGCCGCCCTCCATCTCCTTTTCTAATCGCAGTGTCAAATGACGCCTCAGACGTCACCAACATTACGCCATTCGGTGTCTCGTTGCCAAGGCGATGCAGCGCCAAATGCCGTCATGACGCCGCATTATCATGGCAACGCAACGCCGCACAACGTCACGTGGTAACGTCCGCGGTGTCATTTGAAGCTGCGATTCAGGAGGGGGGGTGCAGCGAGGAGGAGGCGGGTGCTGCATGGAAGTGCCATGGGGCGGCGGATTTTTGAGTGTCTGGAAAGTAAAAATTGTGCTTTCCCCAGTACAGTCTACAGGTTACCATGGCAACCTCAAAAGCTATAGCGATAAAGAAAATTATTAGTTTTAACACACACAAAAATGGATAGTAAATTTTGAGTGAGCTGCCTGCAGGCTTCTTGAGGGGATTGCTGCCGCTTTGTAATGAAGGCACAAAAGTCTTCCTGCCGTCCTTAATTGCACCCACTAGAGGTCACTGTTACACTGAAATTGCAGATATCTTAAACATTAAACCGTACCGCAAACATAAACCCTCCACCGCTCAGCGTACCGCAAATATAAACCCTCCCACCGCTCAGCGTACCGCAAATATAAACCCTCCACCGCTCAGCGTACCGCAAATATAAACCCTCCCACCGCTCAGCGTACCGCAAATATAAACCCTCCACCGCTCAGCGTACCGCAAATATAAACCCTCCCACCGCTCAGCGTACCGCAAATATAAACACTCCACCGCGCAGCGTACCGCAAATATAAACCCTCCACCGCGCAGCGTACCGCAAATATAAACCCTCCACCGCGCAGCGTACCGCAAATATAAACCCTCCACCGCGCAGCGTACCGCAAATATAAACCCTCCCACCGCGCAGCGTACCGCAAATATAAACCCACCGCTCAGCGTACCGCAAATATAAACCCTCCACCGCGCAGCGTACCGCAAATATAAACCCTCCACCGCGCAGCGTACCGCAAATATAAACCCTCCACCGCGCAGCGTACCGCAAATATAAACCCTCCCACCGCGCAGCGTACCGCAAATATAAACCCTCCACCGCGCAGCGTACCGCAAATATAAACCCTCCACCGCGCAGTGTACCGCAAACATAAACCCTCCACCGCGCAGCGTACCGCAAACATAAACCCTCCACCGCGCAGCGTACCGCAAATATAAACCCTCCCACCGCGCAGCGTACCGCAAATATAAACCCTCCACCGCGCAGCGTACCGCAAATATAAACACTCCACCGCGCAGCGTACCGCAAATATAAACCCTCCACCGCGCAGCGTACCGCAAATATAACCCGTGCAGCGTACCGCAAATAAAAATATCCTAAACAGATGATATTAAAAGAAGGCAACATGTCGCTTCCATAAATCAGAAAATCAGGACAAAAATGTATTTTCCTGATCACCCTGGCAGTGGGCACCATTGGGTTAATCCCTTCTCACTCTAGGTAGGACAGGAAGTAGACTTTTGCAGGTAGGCCATATAAGGCCCCTCCCTCTACCTGCACATTAGTCTTTTTCCTGTCCTCACAGCTAGGAGTAGGATTTTTTATTTTGTAAGGGACTCACCTACTGCACCTAGTGCAGATATCCAGGGTCTCAGCCTCTCTGCCCTGAAGCTCCGATCGACGCGCCCTGCTGGTGGCAAGACGGAGACCCCTTAGAGTCGGGGGAGCCCCTGGAACCCATTACATCCGTGGGGTGGGGAGCAGCTGCAGCCGCGGGCGGGGAAGCTTACGTGCAAAAAACCCGTTACCAACCGAAGGTAAACAGAGGGGTGCATAGCAGCTGCAGCTGAGAGCCGTGGAGGCCCAGACTCACCGCACTAGCGTCTGGTACGCTGCGGTAAAAGTACCCCAGGAGCCCGCTACACGCGGAGGGGGGAGCAGCCATAGCTGCGAGCCGGAGAAAAGGCTCAGATTGACCGCGCTAGCGTCTGGTACGCTGCGGTAAAAGTACCCCAGGAGCCCGCTACACGCGGAGGGGGGAGCAGCCATAGCTGCGAGCCGGAGAAAAGGCTCAGATTGACCGCGCTAGCGTCTGGTACGCTGCGGTAAAAGTACCCCAGGAGCCCGCTACACGCGGAGGGGGGAGCAGCCATAGCTGCGAGCCGGAGAAAAGGCTCAGATTGACCGCGCTAGCGTCTGGTACGCTGCGGTAAAAGTACCCCAGGAGCCCGCTACACGTGGAGGGGGGAGCAGCCATAGCTGCGAGCCGGAGAAAGGCTCAAATTGACCGCGCTAGCGTCTGGAACGCTGCGGTAGAGGGAACAGTGCACGCGGCCGCACGGGAGCGCGCGCGTGAGGTTCCGGACGGCAGATGCGTGCACAGACACGCGAGCCGTGCACGAGCACTTGATGACGTCAGAGAAGCGACGACCACACTGTGTGTATGTGTGAGGAGAGCTGCAGCATGGAACGCTCAGCAGGGAGAAGCCAAGTGCTGGAAATGGTTTTGAAATGGAAACACCCAAACTTCAGTTCCCAAGACTAGGTGAGTCCTTAGTTTTTAGTTCTACATGGGAAAGAGAGATGGTATATACACATTAGGGTGTATGTTTAGTATTTATTTTGTTTTTATAAGTTGGTGGTTACCCTCCCAGAAGCAGGATCTTCAAAAGGGACGGGGGAATCCCTGCAACATAAATGAAAGGTTGCTAAGAAAACTAAATGGTGTTCAGCTTGTGAGAAACCAGCCCTAATAGGGAAGTAATTATGTGAAGA
The DNA here is from genome assembly GCF_040206685.1 of Ascaphus truei. NCBI lineage: Eukaryota > Metazoa > Chordata > Amphibia > Anura > Ascaphidae > Ascaphus > Ascaphus truei. The sequence continues at coordinate 39,709,834 of NC_134494.1, forward strand.
TTGTCTTAAGGCAGCTGCAGGTGATACCAATGAACAAATGAGCACTTTCCTTATTGATGAAGGAGGCTGTTAAACAGAGAGATGATGCGGCAGTCCAGCAAGCTGTTAACCCTGCGCTGGAAAGATCTAGATCCCAGACCAGTCTGGATAAGGGGAAAGGTTTTTCTTCATATGAGTCTGACATTGATTGTTTTCATGTGTCAGAGAGTGAAATGGATTCATCAGATCAAGATATTCAGTAAGAGGAATCTGAATTTGATGTAGAAAGGGTGGATCCACTCATCAAAGCCATGATACAGGCTTTGGAACGGGAAGTCACTGAGTAGTTAACCCACAAAAAAGATAAACTTTTTGGGGCGAGACAAAGTGTCCTGGCTGCTTCAAGAGTTTCTGTACTGGCCTGCTGTTTGACAAAGCTAAGCAGTCTGCTGCTGCTGCTGCTGCTGCTGCTGCTGCTGCTGCTGCTGCTGCTGCTGCTGCTTTAAAAAGGTAGAGTCTTTCCTATCCATCAAGTAATTAAGGACCTCATTCAGGTGGAGTTGGCGCAACCAGACGCCAGAGTATTTACGCCTAAAAGGTTTGGGAAGATGTATCCATTCCCACAAGAGGAGGTAACATTTTGGGATGTCAGCCCAAAGGTGGATACTGCTATTTCCAGAATAGTAGAAAAGACCACAATTCCAATAGAGGAACCTGCGTCATTGGAGGACGCTATGGATAGGAAGAGGGATACGTATTGAAGAAAGCATACGTTACAGCAGGAACATCCTCAAACCTGCCATAGCAACTACGTCAGCAGCAAGGGCTATGCGAGTGTGGATTGCCAACATTGAAGAAGCAATATACAAAGGTGTGGAAAGAAGTGCTATTAAAGCACTGTCAGAAGTAAAATGAGCAGCCAAATCTATGGTGCTGGTGGTATCAGCAAGAAGGGCTTTATGGCTCAGACAGTGGATGGCTGACACAGCATCAAAGAACAATTTGTGTGGATTACCATTGAAGGTGAGTTCCTCTTCGGTAACAAACTGGATGCAATAATAACAAAAGCATCATGAGGTAAGAGCATTTTTTACCTCAGGAGAACAGGGCAGAAGATTCGGTTTCCAACAGGCTAATAGAAACCAATATAAGGAAGCAAAGGCATATAGACCTGGCAGGTCATCTCCAAGACAAACAACATGGAGGGGCGGCCAGAACCGGCTTTTTCGTGACAGTTGCCAGTAGGAGGGCGACTGAAGCAGTTTTCTGCAACATGGGCCCAAACAATACAGGACAATTGGGTATTACAGACCATTCGTCAGAGGTACACTATAGAATTCAGAGAGATGCCAATAAGAAATATGGGCTTAATAACATGGATACAGTCCAAGGAAAAAAGAAGGCAGATGAATTCAGCTTTAAAGAAATGATTACAGGCAGAAGTAATAAAGAAGGTACCTTAGGAAGAGGAAGTGGAATTTATTCCAGAATTTTTCTAGTAAAGAAACCTACAGGGGAGTACAGAGCAATCCTAGACCTAAGAAATGTGAATTTATTCTTGAAAATAAGAAAATTCAAGATGGTGTCGTTAAACCTGATTATTCAAGAGGTACAACCAGGAGACTGGATGGTGGCGATAGACTTAAAAGATGCTTATCTACATGTGCCCTTAGCAAAGGGACACCAAAGATGCCTAAGGTTTACAGTAAATCAATATCAGTATCAGTACACAGCACTGCCATTGGTCTGGCGACTTCCCCAAGGACGTTTACAAAGGTTCTAGCCCCTCTAGTGGCAGAAATGAGAGAAAGAGGGGTAGAAATATACCCATACCTGGACGACATCCTGGTAAAATCGAGGAGTCTGGAGAAATTCCAGCAAGACCAGAAGATGGTAATAACCTTCCTGGAACACCACGGTTGGTTAAATAAACAGAGACAAGAGCCATCTCATGCCCACTCAGCTGTTAAGATTTCTGGGGGTAGAATTTGATACAGCAAAAGGAGAAGTGAGACTACCAGACGCAAAGAGGCAAGACATAGCCATGCAACAAAGAAGCTCAGGAAAGCTACCAGGACTTCAGCAGAAGAATGCATGAAGCTCCTAGGGAAATTCGCTTCAACATTAAGCGTCACAAAATGGGCAGCAATACATATGAGACCACTGCAAAACAATTTTCTGCAACAATGGAACGGGAATCACAAGGACACAAGACAAAGAATCTTGTTACACCCACACACAAAACAGGAATTAAAGTGGTGGGAAGATACCCGAAACCTGGAAAAAGGACAAACACTACAACCAGTGCATTGGGTAAGAATTACAACAGATGCGAGCAACACAGGTTGGGGTGTCCAGATGGGAGAAACATTGGTGCAAGGAACCTGGACAAACCAGGAAAAGCATCTTCCATCAAATCTGCTGGAATTAAAAGCAGTACAAAGGGCCTTAGAAGCTTTCCAAGACCATATAAGAGGTGGCTGTATAAAAATAGAATCAGACAACTGGTCAGTTGTCAAGTATATAGCCGAACAAGGAGGAACCAGGAGCAGAAAGCTGATGAACCTCACAGCAGAAATCCTCTTTTGGGCAGAGTGCCACTTGTCGGAAATTACAGCCATACATTTCCCAGGACTAGAAAATGTCACAGCAGACTTTCTAAGTCGGAACATCATACACCCAGGAGAATGGGCGTTATATCCACAGGTGTTTCAAGAACTGGTAGAGCGATGGGGTCAGCCAGACATATATCTCATGGCGACACACCAAAACCGCAAGGTAAGGAACTACTGTGCCAGACAGTTTCATCCAAGCGCACAAGGTACAAATGCTCTCAGTTTCAAATGGCACTTCAAGTTGGCATACCTGTTCCCTCCAATTCCCCTAATTCCGAAAACAATCAGGAAAATCAGGGAAGACCAAGCAGAGGTGATATTCGTAGCACCCTACTGGCCAAGAAGGCTTTGGTTCACCCAATTGGTAAATATGGCAGTAGATACACCATGGCACATACCAGATCGCAAAGGGTTGATGCAACAGGGGCCAATATGTCATCCGAATGCAAAACAATGGGCTTTGACGGCATGGCGATTGAGCAGGAAACATTGAGACTGAAAGGTTGTTCAGACAAAACAATCCAAACCCTTTTACAAGCAAGGAAAAGTTCCACATCGAAAGTATACCATAGAATCTGGCTTTGCTTTCGCGATTGGTGTGAAAAAGAAAAACAGAATTCCTTTCACCTAGAATTGTATCAATTTGTGGAGTTCCTGCAAAAAGGATTTGAGAAAGGTCTCAGTCTTAGCTCATTGAAAGTACAGGTGTCTGCACTATCAGCCTTGTTGGAAAGAAATCTGGCAATGGAAAGATTGATCATCAGATTCTTTCAGGCAGTTAAAAGGTTAAGGCCTCAAATCAAGAACAGGGTACCTACATGGGACTTGTCCCTAGTATTGGATGTACTAACAGCAGCTCCGTCTGAATCTATACAGGAGATAGGCTTAAAATGGTTATCATGGGAAATGGCGTTTTTGATAGCTATCACCTCAGCAAGGAGAGTGGGAGAACTACAGGCTCTATCAGCCAATGAACCATTCCTAGTCATACATCTAGACAAGGCAGTTCTCAGACCAGTACATCAATTCCTGCCAAAAGTTGTATCACAGTTCCATATGAATCAAGAAATTGTGATTCCGACATTCTGTCTAGAACCAAAGAATAAGAAAGAAGAAAGACTACACAAATTAAACGTGGTAAGATGTCTAAAAGTGTACCTGGAAAGGATGCGAGATATCAGAAAGTCAGACAGACTATTCATCAATTCCAGAGGGACAGAAGAAAGGTCAAGAAGCATCAAAGACAACAATTTCCCAGTGGATAGTGTCTTGTATTAAAAGGCTTATGAAAGCAAAGGACAAGATAAACCTTTGAACATTAAAGCTCATTCTACAAGGGCCATGTCTACTTCATGGGCATTTAAAGCCCAGGATACACCAGGACAGATATGCATAGCGGCAGTCTGGTCCTCATTCAATACATTCTTGAAATACTGCAGACTAGACGTACAATCATCCGCTGACGGAAGCTTTGGTCGTAGAGTGATAGAATCTGTAGTGAAATAAGTATAAGGTGTATTAATAAAGGTCAAACTGATAAGGCATTAACTGGTGGTGTTTATTCTGATTTATCCCTCCCTAAAATTTGCACTGCTTGGGTATGTCCCAATGGTGCCCACTGCCAGGGTGATCAGGAAAGGAGAAAATTTAAAACAACTTACCGTAATTTTCTTTTCCTGGAACCATGGCAGTGGGCACATAGTTACCCTCCCTGTGTATGTCTAATGCCTATCAGTTATATATTTTCAGCTATGGAAGAATCGTAAGACTAATGTGCAGGTAGAGGGAGGGGCCTTATATGGCCTACCTGCAAAAGTCTACTTCCTGTCCTACCTAGAGTGAGAAGGGATTAACCCAATGGTGCCCACTGCCATGGTTCCAGGAAAAGAAAATTATGGTAAGTTGTTTTAAATTTTCTCCTATCTGTAGGTTTTACACACACACACACACACACACACACACACACGACCGTCACAGAAAACACACACACGTCAGTCAGAGAATACACACACGACCGTCACAGAAAACACACACACACATAAATAAAAATAAAGAGATTGTGTTTTTTGTGGCCTGCCTTTCTTGCAGTCCTGCAATGCTGAGCATTGTGATTTGCATGTTATTAAATGCTTTTGTGTTTTGGTTTGTCCCGCTTGAGTGTGGAATGTTTTTACTTTTGAGAGCCTCGCTGCGGTTCAAATTCATGTAGTTGCTGAACGATTTTACAGATGGAGCATTCAGAGGGGACGGTAAAGCAAATAGGGGCTTTTTCTGAAGGCATTAATAACCTCACAGTAAGTATTATTTCTCCTTTACACCCGTTGAGAAAATGACTAGGAATGTTGTAGAACTAATTCAGTTTATATTTAACTCTTTACTTTCCTAGACAGTGATAACAGAAGCAAGTGTCTCATAAGCAATAAAAATCAAAATGCAGGCTTTATATTCTAGTCACATACAGTGTGTGTGTGTGCGCGTGTATATATGAGAAGGCGATCACTGGCACTCCAAGTAGCAATAGGTATGAGTCCGGTGCTAAGTCCATAAAGGCCAATAGTGAATACTTTACCATCAATGGTGATGATTAAAATAAAGACAGCCCTCAGTAGCAAGGTCCAAAAAACTGTATTCAGCAATAAATCACACAAATCCAACGTTTCGATCCACCAAATGGGATCTTTCTCAAGGGGGGGGGGGCGGTATGCACCATTGATGGTAAAGTATTCACTATATATATATATATACATATTTTTGGTTATACCTTGACGTTTGGTATGCAGGCTTATAACGCTTTGGCCAAAGGGTTTAACTAAATAACCAAGTAATTATTATTATTATTGAAGTATTTGAACTTTGTACTTATTACCATATATGTTTTGTCAATTGGACGGAGCATTGGTGACCCCTGTCTTTTGTTGTATACATTTGCCACGCCCATTAGCACTCCTTTTTTGACATAAATATATATTCATGATGTTGTGGGTGTAGGAGTTTGAGCTAACTGGGAAAGTGTGTTAATCAATTTCTGACTGGTAACAGTTGTATGGAGGTAGGTGGCACCTCCCCCCAGAGCTCACTGCTCCTCACCTTTTTAACTTGGGAGGTCTTTTCACTTTGCTGCAAGAACAGGGCCTACTATGGTTCTTTCCCCTCATGCAGAGGTAAAGGGAAGGGTTCACAGTGTAGTGTAGGACCTGCATTTTTGGTTATACCTTGACGTTTGGTATGCAGGCTTACGACGCTTTGGCCAAAGGGTTTAACTAAATAACCAAGTAATTACTATTATTATTGAAGTATTTGAAGCTTGTACTTATTACCATGTTTTGTTAATTGGATGTAGCATTTGGCACCCCTGTCTTTTGTGTGTGTGTGTATATATAGATATATGTAGAGGTATCTGTACTCTGTTGGCCAAGCTTAATAATCAAAAACAGATAGTCGATACTGTTCTGTGGCGAACGAAATGCTTTTATTTGTGCGAGCTTTCAAGTAATCCTAGAACACCGAAAGAGAGACGGTTGCATGAGTACAAATTTATGAAACTCTTCGGGACCCTCACTGGTAGCCTAAACCGAGACTGCAGCTTGATGAGCCACTACCCTGACACGAGAACTCTCTTCCCATGAGTGCTAAAGCCCATGTATATTAATACTGCACTATATGAATACACACACGTCTCTTACACATACAAATGTATTCTGTCATTCTATCCCTATATACCAAAGGGACGACATAGTAGCCACACATATGAACAGAAATGCAACACCCTCTTACATTTTTACACCTACCCACACCATTGTTATACACTCCCCACCACACACACCTTTTGTAAAGCGCTGTACACACTGTCGGTGCTTTATTCATTAAGATTTACACGCGCACACACACACCCATTCTCTTACATCACAAGCATTCAGGGACCATTTAACACCACAGGGGAGGGATAGGCTTCACACACAGATGCTTTGTTTCAAGAAAGTTTTTTGGCTTAATCAATTGTAACATCGCCCGAAGAAGAGATCAGTGTAACTTGAAAGATCGCACAAATAAAAGCATTTAGATAGCCACAGGACAGTATCGACTAACTGTTTTTGTGTGTGTATGTATATATATACATATATATATGTATATGTAGATAGATATATAATCAAAAATAAATAGATGATACCGTTCTGTGGCTAACGAAATGCTTTTATTTGTGCGAGCTTTCGAGATACACTGAGATTTACAGTGTATCTCGAAAGCTCGCACAAATAAAAGTATTTTGTTAGCCACAGAACGGTATCATCTATTTATTTTTTGATTATTGAAGCTCGGCTAACACGGTACTCATACCTCTACATGTGTGTATATATATATATATATATATATATATATATATATATATATATATATATATATATATATATATATATATATATATAAATATAAATACACACACACACACACACACACACACACAGAGAAAATGACAACTATTTGTATTCTTTATAGTGGCTTTGCTTATTTGTAACACTTTTCTTTTCAGAATATGCTCAGTCAAGATGAATTGCTGAATAATTACAGATTTTTAACTGCATATGATGCTTGGAGATAGCACTTGCCATACTCAACAACACTATTCATACCTTATAATGACTGCAGCCGGCGCTAATTACAGCTAACGGAAAGCCAAAGAAGACATGATGGACATAGCAGACAAAAGCAGTTTAAAAAAAAAGCTATTTATTGAGTTTGTTTAAATTAATGAATATTGGTCAAACGTATTTATGAGCAGTGTTCGACAAACCTATACATTTGCACGCCCCGGGCGAGTGGATTTAACATCGTGGCGAGCTCCTATTGGCCCAAGCAGCACACGTGTGGTACTAGGTGGCGAGTAGATTTTTTGGTGATTTGTCGACCACTGTTTATGAGGATATTGCTAAACGTACAAAACTGTTTTGTAATGGTCTATTCTAAAAATGTTGCTATACATTTTTTTATTTATTTACTTTTTTAAGGCAAAACTATAGATATAATAATATACATTAAAAAAGCTATGTGTATATATATATTTTTATATATATATCAATGTATATATTGTGTGTGTGTATATATATATTGATATATGTAGGTGTGTGTGTGTGTGTGTGTATATATATATATAATATATATATATATTATATATATATATATATACATATATAAAAATAATCAGTGATGTAGCTAGCCATTCGTTGGGCCCCGGGCACAAAGAAAATTTCAGGGCCCCATTAATATTAATACTAGAATTTTTTCTCCCTCCCATCCTTCCCCTGATCCTCTATCTCTGGGGTGCGCGAGAGATTATCTGCGGGGGGCGCAGGGTTTACAGGGGCCCCGCGCACTTCCCAAAGGCACTTAAATTAAATGCCGGGGAAGCGGCGAAAGGTCTCTGTAATCTTCACTTCCCTTGGTTCAGACGGCTTCTGGAGACGCGGCACGTTGAGATCTCACAATATAGCGTTCACAAGGCTATACCAATTTGTGACTTGTTCTGTGTATTTCTCGTTCTGCAAAAAGACGTTTTTTTTCTATTCTGTACAGAAAAATATTTGCATATGTCGGCACTATTATCCATTTTATTCTGAACGAATCCTGTGCGAAAATTATCTATAGTACACTAAAAAAAGTATATCCTGTACTCCTGTACAAGTCCCAGAACAGTGGGTTTGATATACCGGTAGTTTTTTGTTTTTTTTTCTTAAGGCAATGTTACAGTAGCCACACAAGCACAAATGTTCTTTTATTTCCCAAAGTTGTATGATATATATTTACATTAGTGTATCATGAAAGGGCATATTTGTGCAACAAGATGAGTGAGGATTAAGTCATTCTTTTTAAAACAAGAGCTGGCTTATTTAATTAGATACAGTGTGCTACAAGACATGTTACATTCCAAAAGTCTGGAAGATGTGGTTTATAGCCCAGGGGGCTCAGCTCCAGTCCTCAAGCCCCCCCCCCCCCCCCCCCCCCCCCCCCCAACAGGTCAGGGTTTCAGGATATCCCAGCTTCAGCACAGGTGACTCAATCAGAGGTGCAGTCTTTGACTGAGGCTCTGATAGAGCCACCTGTGCTTAAGCAGAGACTGATTGAGCCACGTGTGCTGAAGCAGGGATAGCTTGAAAACCTGACCTGTTGGGGGGGGGGGGGGGGGGAAGGCAGCTTGAGGACTGGAGTTTAGCACCCCTGCTTTATACCATCCCAAAAGAAGCAGAACATAGGTGTTTATGAGCCTCTGTGACTGTAACGAATGTCATTTCAGATACAGTAAGGCTATCCTCACATTGCATGTTTGCATAGCTCCGTAAGGCAGTAAGTACTCCTGGCAAAACCTTATGTTTATTTTTTTAATAGGTGGGAAGCAGGAGGTCTCTGGAGCTGAACCGCATTGATTTCACCCCTAGGGACCCCCTGCGCCCCAAGAGACCTCCGTAAGTTCTGACAGTATCTCTGCGCAGCTCAAAGGTCCCTTGTCACATGTGACAATAGGAAGACACAAAGGATGACGTTGCGGGTTCCAATAGGCTCGCGGAACTTTTAAACCGCCATATTGTAAACCCAGCCGGGCTCCTACCCGTGGTATCGTGACAAAGGTCCGTGTTTAGACCTATGGAGTGCTGGCTTTTCCGTGACGGGATTTTTTCTCTGCATCGATTACCCCTTCAGGGTGTAGCCGTGCCCCCTGGCAGTACCTGTATTTATTACCCCTTCAGGGTGTAGCCGTGCCCCCTGGCAGTACCTGTATTTATTACCCCTTCAGGGCGTAGCCGTGCCCCCTGGCAGTACCTGTATTGATTACCCCTTCAGGGTGTAGCGGTGCCCCCTGGCAGTACCTGTATTGATTACCCCTTCAGGGTGTAGCCGTGCCCCCTGGCAGTACCTGTATTGATTACCCCTTCAGGGTGTAGCCGTGCCCCCTGGCAGTACCTGTATTGATTACCCCTTCAGGGTGTAACCGTGCCCCTTGGCAATATCTGTATTGATTACCCCTTCAGGGTGTAGCCGTGCCCCTTGGCAATATCTGTATTGATTACCCCTTCAGGGTGTAGCGGTGCCCCCTGGCAGTACCTGTATTGATTACCCCTTCAGGGTGTAGCCGTGCCCCCTGGCAGTACCTGTATTGATTACCCCTTCAGGGCGTAGCCGTGCCCCTTGGCAATATCTGTATTGATTACCCCTTCAGGGCGTAGCCGTGCCCCTTGGCAATATCTGTATTGATTACCCCTTCAGGGCGTAGCCGTGCCCCCTGGCAGTATCTAATCTACAAGTGCTCCTAACTCTTCAGATTTGTATTCCTTACATGGTGCTAGCAGGGATTGTGTTACTCATGCATTTTTGTATTCTTTGAACCAATTTTCGTTCTTATTTTTGTTTTGTTTTTTATTTTTTAGAAGAAAAATCTTTCCAGGGAAATAGCAGTCAAGACAGATCAGCCTGTATCTTTAAGACCACAAATGCATAATGGTTGGAAATCATACATACATTTAAATGAAAAGTTATTTGTTGTAAAGATAGGAGTTCCAAAACTGAGGTCTCTGGGTTCAATACCTCCTTACGTCACTTACATTCTTTGGGATCTTGGTCAAATCCTTTTCTGTGCATTCCTTGGGCACACTTGCAAATAAAATGTATATCCCATCTTGACAAAAATCATTAGACAGAACAGACAACATGCACGCATACTGTAGATTCTTCACAATAACCAGGTAACTGATATACCCTATTTCCTCGATTCTAAGACGCACCTTTTTTCCGATTTTCACATGTCTGAAATCGGGGTGCGTCTTAGAATCGATGTATTAAAAAAAAGGAAAAGAAAAAAAAATAAGTGTCGACAGTACTAGCCCCCTCTTTTCACTTACCATGTTTCAGGAGTGGTCCCATGTCAGCAGAGGACAAAGCGGGAGGAGACAGGAGAGGTCACACGGCTCCAGATGGTTGAATATGGACAGCAGGCGGGAGTGCGGCGGCAGCAGGACGGTCCCAAGTCTGCAGGTGAATGAAGATAAGAAGACAGCGGGTGGGCGTCCGGTGGCAGTTGCAGCAGGAGATCATAATAGCAGGAGAGCTGAGCAGGAGCAGAGCGGCATAGGGGAACAGCTTGGGGGGTACACACTAACACCGGAAGTTGACCGGTGTCTGACTTCTGGTTACAGTGTGCTCCACCCCAGCCATTCCCCTATGCCGCTCTGCTCTTGCTTAGCTCTCCTGCTATTATGATCTCCTGCCGCCACCGCCCGCCCTCTGACTTCTTAGCTTCATTCACCTGCAGACTTGGGACCTGTCCTGCCACCGCACTCCCGCCCACTGTCCATCTTCAACCATCTGCAGACATGGGACCGCTGCCGCCGCCCACTTCATCCTCCGCTGACATGGGACCTCTCCTGAAACATGGTAAGTGAAAAAGTAATTTTCCTTGATTGTAAGGGCCAAATCGATGGTGCATCTTACAATCGATGGCGTCTTACCATCGAGGAAATATGGTAACGTACTTTAACTCCTTCCTGCAGCCGCAGTATGCATAGCACTGGTCTTCTGATTCTTACAGTGGGAGACGAGCAATGCAAAGTCCCGTAAGCCATAACCCAGCACATGCGGTTATTAATGCATTGGTTGTTCACATTTCTTTCCCCATCACGGAGTAGAATTATGCAATAGAACAAGGGGTGGCCAACTCCACTGCTCATGGGCCACCAACAGCTCAGGCTTTCAGGATGACCCTGCTTCAGCACAGGTTGGGCCACTGCTTTAGCCACCTGTGCTAATTTCATACTAGTTGCTTAGGCAGCTAAGTGCCATATGTCACAATAGAACTCATGTGTTAGGGTAACGTAAATATATTTGAGGGACCTTTGCTTTTAAAAAGTCCCCCCTTGGTTTCAAGCAGAGGGATTTTAGCTCCGGGGACCCTTCGCTCCCCGAGATACATCTGAAGTTGATGCTGGTATCTCAGTCCCTTTTAATGGTCCTGTGGCACGTGAGCCAATAGGAAGCAGCGAGGGGTGGCGAGACCTTTAAACAGATCTCAAACAATCCAGGAGGAGCATATATGGGACAAAAAGAAAGATACAAAATTTAAGTGCAGGTGTATTAACAAATGAGGTATAATACAGGATGTAATCTTGGCTCTGATGTTCAGCCTACTCACAAGATATAGAAGAATAGAGTGCAGTTAGCAGATAGGGCTGCTACCCGTAGGGTATAGATGTTGTTTGGATCTCCCTCAAGGCGTGTTTCACCAATGCGATGATAGTGTATAAAAGAGATGAGAAAGCACTACATAGCGCGATCAGGCTGATAGATATAAACTTTATAAAAAATAGGTATAAAAGTGCGCACTTACAATGTGCAAGATTAAAATAAGCATTTATCACAATAATATGTGAGTATCGAAGAGTCACCGCAGCTCTCACCACCTCCCCTGGATTCTCCAAGTCTCCCTCGCCTGCAGTCTGGTGTCGGAGCTCCTCTCGCTGCGTCCGTATGGGCGTGTGACGTCACGGCTGTTTGGCTGGAAAACTACAGATCGCCCACAGGTACAGAAAGCACCACTCTACGCGTTTCGCCCAGTCTAGATAGACTGCATCCGGCTTCGTCAGGAGTGTGTTTGCTTTAGGTAAAGGGTTCCTTTATATACCCTATTATATCAATTAAATAATTATCTAAAACACTTAATCAGTGCCCATAGCGCAGTATTCTATTTCTATTGGCAAAGCTGTACACAATAATAATTGTACCGAACTAACAAGAATACAATATGATGACATTTTAGAAATGTGAATTACATGGTCAGACTTTATGAACCGTCATTTAGAGAATTCCAATATATATATGCAAATATAACTGTATGCTTATCTGCATGTCTTAGGCAGGTCTGCAACCCCGCCTTTCCCCATTATCACCCAGCATACAGCACTTCCACTGCAGCAAGGGATTCTGGGAAATGACATGCAAATGAGCACACAGTGTCACTTTTTGCCTCAATAACCATTTTTAACATGGTTCCCTATAGGCTTAAGCTTGCTGCATGGAAAGATTTAAGCTCCGTTCAGGTGCGCTGGGAAAACACCCTGTTACGAAGAAACCCCAGTTACACAGGGTGTGGCAGAAGTGGGCAAAGCAACGTGAGACAACAGCGGTTACACAAAATGTATTCTTGAAACATTCGGAATACAAAAAAAAGGTGTTGCAGAGAATCTCCAAGATTTGAGGTGAACTTCCCCAGTGCAACATATACACCTTCAGTTTGCAAAATAGACATTGTTCATGGAATGGGGATGATTATCTTTTACTAATGAGACAGTTCAAGGTGTTTACGTCGCGGTGGCTGAGGACACGAGACACTAGTATGCAAACCTTCTGTTCTCGGGGTACCCTAGTTTGGCCAGGTTGTTCTGGCACGCAAACTGTATCATCGGAGGAGGTCCACACATCAGAACGATGGCTTCATTCGTAGGAGGAGGCAGATGCTCTTTAATCATGTCGGCAGTGACAAAACCAGATCCATAATCCCAACCTAAAAAAGGTCAAGATGCAAACTGTACCCAAACCCGCTAAACACATAGTGAAAAATAACCGCCACTCCTAAGGTTAAAGAGGCCCAAATAAACCCCCAATATTCATCAATACAGTGTGTAATATGAAGTGGGAGCTGTAAGAGAATGACATTGTTTCTATGTACTGTATATGTATATATATATATATATATATATATACACACACACACACACACACACACACCACAATGTAAGAATAGTTGGGCATTAGGAGCTTGTGGTTGCAAAGACCGGTTATCTAGCAGTACCCCTGTGCAGTACACGTTAAATGCCTCCCAACATCCATAAAACTGGGGTGGAAATCTCAATCTCCCCCTAATGTTTGCATCCGTACATAAACGTATTTATTTATTAAAGGAACATGAGAAACAGTTGCCGTGTATGTAAAAAAAAATGCTGCAAACAAATGTTTTTAAAATGATCGTGATGTTTTGCTTCTTTTATAGTTTTAACGGTTGATGGATGCATTTAAATGACTAACCTTGTGTTGGAGACCTGTTTTGTGCCTTTGTGTGGCAATAAAAACCTCTAAAAGCCCTATTTACTATACTAAAAGGAAATCGGCGTTTGCAATTGTAACGCTTATTTTGCAGAATTATTGGTCATTTCGGCCATGTGAGCCAGCCAGGGAAAAACTACTGGTCATTTACCCAAACAGTACTCTGAGTTTATTGAAGACTGGCTGAGTAATTAATTTTGCAATTTTAGATTTTCAATTTGGACGAATATCCATTTTTTGGGGGTGGGGGTGGGGGCACTTCTATTTTTTTAATGAGCCGTTCATCCAAGGCAGCCCACTTTGTAACAGGTATAGGAAGCCGGGGGTCCCCAGAGCTAAAAAGAAAAAAGGCATTCCTTTCAGCTCCGTGGACCCCCCTTGTCCACGAGATACCGGGGAAAGAGGTTTAAATCCCTTGCATCTCGTCAGCCAATAGAAAACCGCGTTTAGATTTAAACCTCCATTTTGTTTCCCTTGGTAGGAGATGCTACTGGTGGCACCTTTCCTTATAAGTATCTTGGGGAGTAGGGGGTCTCTGGAGCTAAAATGAACACGGTTCAGCTCTGAAGACCCCCTGCTTCCTACACATGTAAAATAAAAAAGGGGTGGGGGAACAACATGGTGGAAGTGCTCAGTCTGAAGCACAGCCATCTTTAATGTGGCACATAGGCTGTAGTACAAGCACAATCGTGAGTATTGGATGCAACACACCAAGGACAAGACTACAATGTCTTCTACAAAAGGTACAATTTGTAATACTGTTTGGCTAAAAAATACAAAATAATGCCATCACCTTTTTAAACTGTTTACAGCAGGGGCGGCCAACCCCAGTCCTCAAGGGCCACCAACAGGCCAGCTATTGGTAATATTCCTGCTTCAGCACAGGTGGCTCAATCAGTGGCTCCCTGTGCTGAAGCAGCGATATCCTGAAAACCTGACCTGTTGGAGTTGGCCACCACTCCTGGTATACAGTGATCATTACCTTGTTCGTGCTATTGTACGTCAGTGTATCTATTTGTACTGTAACAAGTGTCTGCGACTATGTGTCAGTAAAAATAGTCATTTTGTTGCCTACTGATTACATTAGTAATATACGGGATATCAATTTCTAAAGAAAAATAAAATGCGGAATGTTTTCAACTTTGCATTGTAGTTGTGTTCGGATGGTGTTAAATCACATTTATTTGTGCCTTGTCCCGGAGGTCATTCTATAATCTATATCAGGGGGGGCCAACTCCAGGCCTCAAGGATCACGAACAGGTCAGGTTTTCAGGAAATCCCTGCTTCAGCACAGGTAGTTCAATCAGTCAAATACTGAGCCAGGTGCTGAAGCAGGGATATCACTAATACCTGGCCTGTTGGTGACCCTTGAGGACTGGAGTTGGCCACCCCTGATCCATGTAGAGTGGTCTTCAATCAGGACGTTCAGGCACTTTGGACAATATAGAATAAGGCCCCAAGTCTTACCTTTTGGGGGCCTGTCCAGCGTGTACCAAAGCTTAAACTGATCAGGGTGATTCTTGGCTACTTGTTCCAGTTCCGGTCGCAAAAGAATGTCTTCTTCAGTCTGAACATCACATGGAAATTACAAGTACAATTAGCTTTAAACAATGTAACCCATTGAAGATCTATTTAACTACCAGCCTCTGTGAGAGAGAACCCTGTCAATTGGAAATAAATGCCTCCACGCAGCAGTCCAAGCTACAATTTATTTCCCCTTTAATGTGTGCATCAATACAATCTACACAATAAGTGATTAGCTAAGTTGCTGATCGATGGGGTTCACTAAATGGCAACAGATGAGGACCAAAGATGCAAAGTTCTGTGGGGAAGATCATGTGACCAGGCAGTCACTAGATACAATTGGTGCTCTGCTAGAGAGGGGGCAGGGCCCAAAAAGGGGTGTGCCAGAACCTGTTTCAGAAGAGGCAGGGGATGTGACTTTGTTAATGGTTGCTATGGAAACAATGCTTTTTACATTATAATACATAAAAAATGCCCGCCCCCGCCCCCTTCCCCCCCCCCCCCCCAGGTTCCCTTGTCTAGTTTGTCTTGTCTTTTGTCGTAGGTAGATCCTATGATATGTCTCGTACAATTTTTCTTTATGTATTTTATTATTGGATGTTAAGAAAACAAAAAATGAAGGTGTACATCATAATGGTCTGTGGCATAATGTCTATATGTGGAACACCAATAAAATTGAAGTTGGAAAAAAAAATGTCATTCACAGTTGTGTTTTTTTTAAATGCTACAAGTATTTCCTCATAGTACAGAAGTGATTTATTATTTAAAACACATGTAGGATATTGCTTGGTCTTCAGCTTTAACTGCCACATTTATTTACTGGGATGCTTCATTTAAATATCTGCTGGGGGACTCCCTGATACTAAAACTGTGCAATCGTCCTCTGTGCGACAACTCCACACGCACGCGCTTTAAATAAGTGACAAATACTGTCGTTTAAAACCGTCGCTGTTTTAAAGCAGCAATACGGGTTAACTTTTCAGAAATATATATATATTTTTTTATTATTACAGGTTTGTAGCAGGGCGTCATTGATTTCCGCTCCTGAGACCCCCTGCTTCCAGAGATACTTACCTGCGTACGGGGTGCTGGTATCTCTGCAGAGTTTAAAGGCCCAGGTCACGCTGGCCTATAGGAAGCCGCACTGGATGATGTCACAGCTTCCTATTGGCCCGTGGGACACAGGACATTTAATCCATTGGATTAAGGAACGCCGTTTCTCTGCTGCAGAGATACCGGCGCCACTACGGAGCGGAAATGAATGGGGTTCAGCTCTAGAGACGCCTGCTTCAAACCTGTAACAGAACATGTTTAAAACAAAACAAGAAAAAAAGTTAACCCATATTGCCGCTTTTAATTGTAATTGGTTGCACCTGGGCAAATAATTCAAACAGCGCCCTCTAATGTGCAGTTAAAGTTTATATTAAATTTTGCTCATCACAAAAATAAAAAAAATAAAATATTGACTATAAACCAATAATGTAAAAAAGTGAGTGTAGCTAATGTAAGTATGAAAAATTAAGCCCCAGTTAATTCCATCTGATCAATCCCTTTACAACGGCTATTTAGTGGAATCCTTAGATTGTAAGCCCTTCGGGGCAGGGCCTTCTTTTCCTATTTTGTGCCTGCAGCGCTAATTCCCATTGTGTTATAATATTGTGTCCCATGTGTTACGGCTGTGTATCTGGCACTATATATAAATACATACATTATACATACATATCATTACAGACACATGGATCTGTTACCTGATTAGCAAAGATGATGTAGCATTTAGTATCATCACTTGGATCCTGAGTAATGTTGTGAATTAGCTGTAGCATCGGAGTAATACCTGTAACAGGCAAGAGAATGAGAACGGTTACTTCCATTATTCCACCCCCAAGAATCAATTATAATCCAGTAAAAAAGGGATGAAAGCAAAACAATGACATCAAAATAAAGCTCACGAAATAATCAGTTCAGCGTTTGTAACCAGCCCACGATGTGCACCACGGCACATGTAACCAGCCCACGATGTGCACCACGGCACATGTAACCAGCCCAGAATATTCACCACGACTCATGTAACCAGCCCAGGATGTGCACCACGACTCATGTAACCAGCCCAGGATGTGCACCACGGCTCATGTAACCAGCCCAGGATGTGCACCACGGCACATGTAACCAGCCCAGGATGTGCACCACGGCTCATGTAACCAGCCCAGGATGTGCACCACGGCACATGTAACCAGCCCAGGATGTGCACCACGACTCATGTAACCAGCCTAGGATGTGCACCACGGCTCATGTAACCAGCCCACGATGTGCACCACGGCTCTTGTTTTGAAGTCAATATGTTACACCACTGTATTTATTACCACTTGGGTAACTTATTCCACACCTGCACATGTTTACACGCCGGGCGGAGCAGGGAGAGATACTATTTGACAATGTAATGGTTTAGACTAGAGGGTGATCCCACGTAGACCTAACATTAACCTGTAGAGTGCCGGGGTCTGACGGCAGCAGAGTGCCACGGGACCTCCGGCACTTCTGGGTCATTTAATCGCCCTAGGAGCGATAACATCAGGTGGCCAAGCCCAGATTAATGTTTTTGGGGGCCTTGGGGCTCCCCAAAATAAAACATTCTAAATAAATCTAGTTTCCACCTTTCTCTTACACTCCCCCCCCCCCCCCCACACACACACACGCACCTCATCACTCTATGATCCTCTATTTCTCTCCCCTCTCACGCTCCCTCCCCCCTCTCTCATGCTCCCCCTCCCTCATGCTCTCTCACCTGCCTCCCCCTTCCCCTCCCCCCTATCACCCATCCCACACCGCTACCCCTTCCCTCTCTCATGCTCTATCCCCCTCTCATGCCCCCTTTCTCATGCTACCTGCTCCCCCCTCATTCTCCCTCTCCTCATGGTCTCTCCCCCCTCTCACCTGTCCCCGGCTCCCTCCCCCCTTCTCCTCTCATGCTCGCTCCCTCCCTCTTTCTCACGCTACCTGCTCCCCCATCATGCTCTCCCCCTGCCTCCTCTCTTCCCCTCCCCCTTTTCACCCTTCCCACCCTCCATCCCTCTCATGCTCCCTCCCCCTCTGACACGCTACTTACTCCCCCTGATTCTATCTCCCCCCCCCCACTCCCTCTCATTCTCCTCCATTCCCCCCTCTCTTTCTCTCCCCCCCCCCCCCCCAACCCCACCCTCTCATTCTCCCTTCGCTCTCTACATATTAAAAGGACATTACTATTTCCACATAGCCTTTCTACTCATTTATTTTCCTGGTTTGGCCCTTATGGAAAACTAGCATTGCTACACTTTTATCACACCTCTTGTAACTCTCTTGTTAATATTACTTACCGGTTCCCCCCGCAATCATCCCAATGTGTTTTGTCCTTTTAATTTGAGCTTCAGACTTTTTGTCGGCTCTGATGGCAAATTCCCCTAGAACCGAAACAGGCAGAAATTAGCATTACATTACTTTATCTTCAACCATTGTGCTCAAACGTGCTACTGTTAGAAAACGCGCCAGCAAACTACACAACGCTACACAACGCTACACATGTATCTGCGTAACTTCACATATTCATCTAACTAACGTACCCTTCCCTTTGTAGACAAGGAGACCATTCGGGCCCCGGAAGTCCATTGTTTCCCCTATTTTCATGCTGTCCAAGTACTGGGACATTTTTCCTCCTTCAGGGAATTTAGGATTCACATTTTTGTAATAAACCTGCAGAACAGGATAAAAGTATTAAATGTTAGGGCATGTGGGATGGGACGTCCCACAAAGGTTTCACGTTGATGGCAGCGGTGAAATATTTACAGAAAGGGGCCATCCAAGCGAGCGGTTTTCCTTTTCTTCACATAGGCTTGAAGCAGGGGGTCTCTGGAGCTTTACGTTATTACATGATCCCTGCTAGCCGAGCGGAGAGGCTTCCGGCAGACACCCCCCCCCCCCCCCCGTACGGAGGTAAGTATCTCCGGAAGCAGGGGGCAACGGAGCTGAAATGAATGGGGTTCAGTTCTGGAGACCCCCTGCTTCAATCGTATTTTTAAAAAGCTGTCCAGGTTGCAGACCTGTCTGAGACATGAATGGGCTCACGAGTGATATTTTGATTTGCTGACACTGTACGGTACAGTGGAGGTATTTTTGTGTCACTTCTTTACCCACCAGAACACAATGATAATATAGGAATAGGAAAGAGACAATGTATACACAAAACATTAACCCCCCCGAGTCGTCTGCAAATTTACTCCGAACTTTGAATGGGTTTTTTCCATAAAGTCTGTAAATGACGACGTAGATATTTGTATTAAAAGTTTATAGCGCTTTATACTATTTGCATACTATTCCTCCCTCTTATCGCTGTTTGTGCTCTTACAAAGTGCCACGTAAGTGCCACGTAATGCTGGCTAACACCACTCTCACTTGATTAATACTTCTGCAACAGAGACAGTTTTACAAGCCGCGCCCAGCACAAAGCTTTATAAAAGGAGACACATCGACAGCTGCATTTTACCTTCACAATTAAATCGACGTGGCCTCGGACTCCATCGCTGGACACTGGGGTGTACGCCCGAATCACCAGGTTACCATTGACTTTGGCGGAGAGGTAAACGTGTTGGCCTGCAGGACAATGAATTGTAAAGGGATATATTCAGCGTATCGTGCCAACAACTTCCGCCGTATTCCGGCTGGATCCGCAGCGCGGGCGCGAAACGTTGGCTAATTAACACAACAGCAGAAGGGGGTCCCCTGTGATCAATGCGTTTTGTGAGTTACGCGTATTGCGCGCAGGTATTGCTGATATGTAGCACGGGGGTGAATACGCCGGACTCCGTTCTCACGTGTGTGTTAATGGGTAGTGTCTCCAGCACACAGGCAAAATAAAAGAACCACCATCAAGCAATATAGGTTACAAAATATTTTTTGCCTTCTTGAAGGCTTATCTTGTGAGGAAACACATCGGACAGCGCTGTGGGGCAACGGAAGAACGCTACTCCCCAAATGTGTGCAAGCAGAGCGCAGTCTGGAAAACGGTACTGAGCAAGGTAAATAACACCTTACAGCAGGAGTAGCCATCTCCAGTCCTCAAGGGCCACCAACAGGTCAGGTTTTCAGGGTACCCCTGCTTCAGCACAGGTGGCTCAATCAGTGACTGCTCCTCCCCTGCTTCACAACTAAGTTGTGGCTCACATAGTCCTCAGCTTCCGTGGCAGAAAAAGTCCGGATGCTAGCGACATTTTGGGCGGAATTCCACCATTTTTCTCTAACCCGCTCCTCCGTTTTTCCTCCTTTTCATGGGGCGTTTACTAGCGCGATTATTTCCTAACTAGGAGTGCTGCTCAGAAAGATTTATTTTCATTCTCACGTCTGTATGGATGGATATCTGTGCTTACATAGCGTCGACAGTGTGCTCAGCGATTTACAAAAGAAACAACACATTACAATGAAAGGGTCAGACGTTACGTTCCCCGAGGTTAACGCCAATCCACAAAGCTAATTATATGCAAAAACAACGGCTGTTAGTGATCGCATAAGCACAGGCTTAACGCCATGTTAAATTAGCACTGACTCGCAATACACCTGTCTTACCACAAGGTGGCGCTAGCTCCCTCCAGACCCTTACAAATGGGTTTTGAGAGAGAAAGAAAGAGAGAGAGAAAGAAAGAGAGAGAGAGAGACCTTTTATGTCTGAAGCGCTTATTCCAATTATGTCTGCTATTTTTATGTCACATCTATTACTGCTGTAAAACACTATGTACAAGGATGGCGCTATACAAATAAAGATATACATACATATGCTAATAGAAGCAATTAAAATATACTTTGCATATAATAATAACAATAAATATAACTTTATTTATATAGCGCTTTTCTCCCAATGGGACTCAAAGCTCTTCACAGTTACAAAAAGGGAAAAAGAAGAAAACATTTAAGGTTATAATAGAGACCAAACACAAGGAAAGATGCAATACAGGATGTGACGGTACTGTAGCTATTTAATGCCGGACAGGATGTGGTTAATTAATTAAATGCCTGGGTAAGTAAGTGGGTCTGAGCCTGTTTGTATAGATTCCCAGAGAGGGGGACTCTCGCGCTGTACAAGGCAGACTGTTCCATAGAGTGGGAGCAGCGTGGCTGAGAGCTCGGGCGCCAAAGGAAGTCACGGAGATTCTGGGAAATGTTAGGCGTCCTGCATCTGCAGATGGAAGTGAGAGAATGGGAGTGCAGGGAACTGGAAGCTCTCTCAGATAGCTGGAACTCTGTTAAATGGCAAATTTATTTCAAGATTGGCTTCGTGACATACAAAGGACTACATGACCAGTCAGCCAGTGCAGAGAACGGAGAACGAGTCTTGTTAGTTAACAGCCTGGCCGCAGTATTCTGCCCCAGCTGCAGGCCGCACGGCTCTGTTTCCAGAAGACCCAGGTAGAGGGCATTGCAGTAGTCCAGGCGTGAAGACACACAGGCATGGACAAGCGTACTGTAGTAAGATCCTCTGGGGGGGGGGGGGGGGGGATCAGGTGCTGAATCCTGGCTATGTTTAAGTCACAGTCAAGGACAACACCAAGATTCCGCACTTTGACAGAGTTTAGCAACTGAGAACCCCCAAGGATAAGGCCAGTTGGTTGACCAAGCTGCAGTCTTGTTTTCAGATGATGAGCATCCACCACAAGCATTTCTGTCTCATCAGGATTCAACCTCAACCAACTGGCGCTCATCCACTCTAGGAGCCCAGATAATATCTATTGAAGACTGATAATTGGTCCTTAGTACCTGGTGCAAAGGATAAGTAGAGTTGAGTGTCATCTGCATAGCAGTGATAACCCAGGCCATGCCGTCTGATTATTTAATGTAGTGGCAGCATGCACACTGCGAACAACATAGGAGATAGGATAGAACCCTGTGGCACGCCACATGACAGGGGCATTGGTGCAGAGGAGTACACTCCTGAAGATACTCTCAATGACCTGCCAGTGAGAAAGGATCGGAACCAGCTGAGAACTGTGACACCCAGTCCACAGAAGTCCTTCAGGTGCTCCATTAAGATCCCATGGTCAACGGTATCAAATGCTGCAGAGAGATCAAGGAGAACTAAGATCGAACAGTTACCTGTCTCTCGCCATCAGATCATTAAGCAGATGAACCAGAGCCGTTTCAGTACTTGGGTTTATAGACGAGTTTCCAGTTGTGTTGCCACCACGTTCTCAATACCCCTCCCTAGCAAAGGAAGGTTTGATATGGGCCTGAATTAGCCATGCAACACGGGTCTAATGAAGGCTTTTTTAGAAGAGGTCTGATGACGGCTTCCTTCAGCGGTTCTGGAAAGATCCCCGTCTGCAAAGAGCACAGGACTATTTTGGCAAACACTGGGCTGATTGTATCAACACAGCCTAAGAGAAGGCATGTTGGGACTGGGTCCAAATCACAGGTAGTGGGACGCAACCCCTGGATTGTTTCCCAAGGTCTTCTACATTCAGATGGTGAAAGCTAGTCCATGATGCCAGATAACCTGCATGTTCATGCCTGGAACCCTGACACTCATTAGATAGCACAGTCGGGACACCAGCCCGGATGGAGGTTACTTTATCAGAGAAGAAGAGAGCAAAATCACCCCAACAGGTCTGTGAAAAGGCTTCACCAGACTCCAGACATGCTGGTTTCCACAGCTTCCCCACGGTGCATAGGAGCTGAGCTGGTCTATTGTCCGCTGCCAGGATCCCACGTGACAGGAACTCTGACTTCTTACTAATAATTGTGGACTGGAATTTCATGATGAAGTCAATCAGTTTCAGCTGGTCCTCAGCCATGCGAGACCTCTGCCAGCGCCGTTCCAGCCTGCGACCCGTCTCCTTCAATTCCCTAACAGAACTGTCAAACCAAGGGCGGTGGGGGTGTGAGGTGAGGGGTCGCATGCGAACAGGAGTGATAGTAACCCCTTGCGGCCCCAAATCTCTATGGTAGTAATGGACAAGAGGACTGGGATCCACGTATGCTCTCAATACCCTATTAGCATGTACCCCAGGTATGCACAGGTGCCTCCACGTGTTGTATGAAGGTGGGTTTGAGGGGATATACACAGTATAGCACCTTGGACCCCCTCCCTTCCTCAGTATGACCTAATTAACGCATTGTTAAATCCCTGCGTTACCTATAACGGAGCTCTGTGTATAGGCGTTATCACAGGGAACACCCTTCTGCATATCATTAGCACTTATGTCCATTATAGTAACGCAAGGAAAATACCTTTGTTCAAATATATATATATATATATATATATATATATATATATATATATATATATATATATATATATATATATATATATATATATATATATATTCATACTTGGTCCAATGAATCAATTGTGTAATAATAATATTAATTAAGCAATGTGACCAAGAATAATAAGACTTACTATTGATTGATATTGAATTACTTAAGTGCTAATTTTAATAAAATCATATAAATATAATAGTGCATACTGTATAGAACCATAGTCATATATAAAATGAGAAACCAAAATAATGCTTCTAGAAACAAAATAAACAAAAATAGTGCTCATATTGTGGAACAAAAAAAAAAAAAACCTTACCGATAAAAGATATATATAATTGCTATAAAAATTTCTATTCTCAATCGAACGGAAAATTCTTCATTTTTCCACAAAATAATATAGAGATATAATGCAGATGCTTTAGTCTGAACACGCACACGCACGCACACGCACGCACGCACGCACATGCACACACACACGTCGGACTCCCATTATTGGAAAAATAATTTATTTTCTAATCAACAGAGCTCCGTTTCCATTCCCTTTGATGCAAATAATTAAACGTTATGCTGCAGTTATCTCTGAATACTTAACATGGCATCTCCTGTAATTGCATTGATAACTGTACAAATTAAAAAAAAACTCGACATCTAAATCAGTTACTGTTATTTAAAACAAATCAAATCATCTTTGATTCAAGATTAAAACATGAATACAAGACTGATTAAAGAGTTTTGTGATTGAAGTTTCTGGTATTCCTTCTCCTTATACAACAACTTGTATTTCATATAGTGCTTATCACCCAATGGGACTCAAAGCGCGTCACCGTTACAGTATAACGCGCGGGACGCAGCACATAGTATTGTTACAGAAACAGTCCCTGCCCAGAGGAGCTTACAATCTATGTGTTTGCAGCATGAGGCACAGGGAGATAAGGTGACTTGCTCAAGGTCACAAGGAGCCGACACCGGGAATTGAACCAGGCTCACACTCAGTGTGGTAATTATCAGAGTCTTTGCTCCATGAGCCGCTCCTCCTTCTCCCAAACATGTCACCAAGCCCGACATTCTGACCCGACGTGCATCTTATTACCACTATTAACAGTTATTAATGTGTCTTTAATGCGTTAGTTAGCATGCCGCCTGGTCTCACCTATAGGCAGGCCCAAGATGTGTTCTGATGAAGGGAGCGCAAACCTGAACTTCTTGGTGTCGTGGCTAATTTCCTGCACATTGAGAAAAAGTCAGAAAAAGTCAAATCAGTTACAAGGATTTGAAAGTAACATTATAATTTCAGCGAGAACCCTTTATACTGAGCAAGGGTGCGACTAATATTCTGAGCACGTAAAGTGCGGGAGTGTGGAGAGCAGCCACGCACAACAAGCCACGTTTTTACATCTATCAGTGAATCGCAACTTTAAGCCATAGTGCCACGGATATTTATTACAATAATGGAGCACAGAAGTAAAAAGGTATTAAAGGCGCAATCCAAGCCCTTTAAAAAATATACATGTTATTATTACATATATTTTTTTTAACCCAGGATTGAAGCAGGGGGTCTCTGGAGATGAACCCCGTTAATTTCAGCTCCGGGGACCCCCGGCTTCCGGAGATACTTACCTCCGTAGCTGGTGCCAGTAGCCATTCCCGCTGAGCTAGCTGGGGTTTAACGTTGACGAAGTGGAACCTGATGACATCACGGTTTCCTATTGGCCGGCAGGGAGCGGGAACTTGGAAACTCCGCCATAAAATGAATGAGTGGAGCAGCTACCGGCGCCCCCTACGGAGGCAAGTATCTCCGGTACCAGGGGCCCCCCAGAGCTGAAATTAAAGGGGTCAGCTCTGGAGACCCCCTGCTTCAAAACCTGTATAAAAAAAGTTTTTTTAAATTTATTTTTTTAAGTGTTTGTATGGCCGCTTTGAAGGAGCTATCCACCCTAAGCAACCCTAATTTTTTCCCTAATGGGTTTGAATTGAGGGGTCCCTAGAACTGAACCCCACTATTTTCAGCTGCTGGGACCTCCCGGCTCAAACCATACTTACTGGTGAAGTTACAGCTATTACTTACTGGGGTTTTAAAGGGGATTTAAGTGGCTATCCAATAGGAAGCGACAACCGATGATGTTGCAGCTTCTTATTGGCCGAGGATTTGGCAGCCATTTTATTTCCCTGGAGGGAGATTTAAACCTGACAACTTTACTGGTAAGTATCCGGTGAGTCCCCAGAGCTAAAAATAGGGGTGCCTGTCTCACGGAAACCCCCTGCTCCCCCACTGTAAATAAAGGGGGGCGAAAAAAACTAAGAGAAGGAACTGCCCCTTTAAAGTTTAACTTGTAAATAATGAGGGGAAGGGGTAACTCGCGTATCAGCCTAATAATGAATAAATAATACGTTGCAATAGGGACAATATCAGAATGATAAACAGAAATAGGACAGGTTCCCGTTAGAATGCGCTCATAGTGAGCGTGTAATAGTAGAGTATGTGCATTAAAACTCTTTATCTTAATATATAAAATCGAAAGGTTGGTACTAGCTGCGGTGAATCTGATTGCGGTGAATCCAGAAGGACCCCCTTCCACCTGCAGCTCCCACACGGTAAGATGGTGGCGCACAGCGGACAGGCGGGGGGTGGTATTCAGTCAGGAGAGGGGGGGGAGTTAGGAGAGAGGGGGGGGAGGGAGTCAGGAGAGAGGGGGGGAGAGAGGGAGTCAGGAGAGAGAGAGAGAGAGTCAGGAGAGGGGGGGGGGGGAAAGAGAGAGTCAGGAGAGAGGGGGGGGGAGTCAGGAGAGAATGGGGCAGAAGCCTGAACAGCTGTGAAGAGGGGGGGAAGGGAGTTGAGAGGGAGGATGGGGGAGGCAGAACATTACATCACGGGCAACGCTGGGTATATCAGCTAGTTGGATAATAATACAAATATTATGGAATTGGTATTAACAATGGGTAGCCAATCCACAGGCATCGCATACATACATACATACATACATACATACATACTGTGACAAAACGGCTTACTCCGGGGCTCCGCCGTCTGTCCGGGACTGTTTAGAACACGGTCTTTTAGGGTAGGTTAAATGATGAGGCGTCACGTACTGTTCCTTTAAACAGGCTATGCCTGGTTTATTCAGTCCCAGGCACTGAGACTGCCACAGTGCATACAACAGAAAACAGATCAAAACAAAAGCTGCTCACCTGAGCGATAACTTAACTTAGATATCCCTGACTCAGGGTTGGAAGTGGCTTTTCCACTCCCAACAACAAAACACGGTACTTTTGCAGTCTTACACAAATGAACAGAAAGATTGAACCTGTTTGGGGAAGAGGCTTCTCCCCTCTGTAGTTCAGCAGCCTTCCAGCCTCCTGGCTCTTGTGGGGGAGACCAGAGCAAACAGGAAATCAGTCTTTCATACCTGATTCCTAATTAGCATGACAGGTGACAGAAATCAGGCAGCAGACAAACTCTGGTCTGGATCTCTCATCCCTCAGTTCCAGCGCTTGCCAAACTGTGGGATGGAGTGTATGTATTATAAGGCTGCACTCCCAGGCCAAACAGGATAGAAACTGTCTAGTATCCTGGGAGCCCTATATACGGAATTTATTACCATCCCCTGGTTTCTGTCACAATACATACATACATACATACTTACATACATACATACATACATACATACATACATACATCGCAGATATTCAATTGCAAACCACTACAAACTACAGTGGTATTACCCAGAGCTGAGCTCCTACATGGCTGGGCAGACTTTGCAATATGTGCCTAGATGCTGATAGTGTGCACCTAATGTATCAAATATGTATTTATTTCAAATGAAGCCCCGGGATAATATACAATAAAACCTGGAGCACTGAACCCCGTGAGTAGAGGAAAACAGACGCGTGCAATTGATGAATAACTGCAATAAAAACTGTATGCTGCATATTACAGAGCCCCGATTATAATGGCCGCGCAGGCCACGAGCTTCCAAGTAGTCGCTAAATATAATACTCATAGATGGCAAATATAATATGTGGTCTTGTGGTGTGTGACCAACAATAGACTGTCCAGTGAAATAAGCTGTAATGCTCTGCCTGTCCTGTTGGTTAGGTGCGTCTGATGTACAGATAAATCCTGTTCGAGCATGACGGCTGAATGCAGCCTGTGAATATGCTAAAGCCCAACGCTGCTTCCCTGGCAATGTAACAGATCGGCTAATCAGGAGAGGTGGTACAGCGCACTGACGTCATGGCGCCAATACACCGGAGGCGGCAGACATGAATCCCGTTTGCATAGTGCTTGCAACAAAGTTACAAATGCAGGCAAAATAGGATAGTTCGAGGCTATAACTTGATACTGCCAGCTGAGCCGTGCCTCTAGGCTTAATGCACATGTTGTGTGCCTATTTCTTATCAGCCATAATATATGGCTTGATCATATAACTGATAGGCCTGAAAAAAACGCCTGATCAGTGTCCGTCGCTCCGCTATCTATATACCTTAGGCTGAGCTCAGACAGAGGGTGATGTGACGTGCGCGCGCACGTCTGTCGCAAATTTGGGTTGTGCGGTGGCAAAGTGCAGTGTTGTCGCTGCGACATTTTGCCGGCACAGCCCAAATTGAAATTTGGGGCTTCAGTCGCGTGACGCGAGCTGGTTCAGCCAACAAAAGGCCGCTTCCGTGACGCGTTCATTACACGCCCCCAAACGCCGCGATCTGCCTCCTGCAGTTTGAGCACAGATCGCTGTGCTGCAGGAGCGAGCGGCGGGGGTGAGAACGCTAGCAAACTGCCGTAGCAGCCTGTCTGAGCGAGCCCTTATATAATATGCTTCTGGGATTCCCTGGTGTCAGCAGAGGCTACCGGGTTTTACGTTCTTACCGGCAACATCACCAATACTGCATGAATGATTTGTTGCAACCCTATGATCGGACGGGATAACTCAGCGAATCCTTCCATCCTGATGAGCCTATAAAGTTTATCCTTTGAGTTTAAAGCAGGAATCCCACCAACACAAATTCATTTTATATATATATATATATATTCTTTCCTTATTGGAACCGGGATATATACCTGTGTATTCCCATGCCAGTATTCCCTCCTAGGGGAACAATATGGCCGCCAAATCTCGTGGGAACAGAGGCCCAATAGGAAGCTGCAGTGGCATCAGTTCTGGCTTCCTATTGGTTGACAGCGGCAGCCATATTGGATTCTCCAGAAAACTGTCATTATTTCAGTATTTTACTATTTTCCTGGTTCCAAAAAAATGAATGTAACATTGTGCGGAAATTACTGCTTTAATTAATCAGGATTACTGCTTTAATTAATCAGGATTACTGCTTTAATTAATCAGGATTACTGCTTTAATTAATCAGGATTACTGCTTTAATTAATGGCTGCATTTTGCAGTAGAGGCTGATTGACAGAATATTAAATGTATCTGCGAATTATAATCGTCATACGAATTCGTAGATGGCCGATATAATAGTCCGAGCTCGGACAGTGTATGGACATTGATTTAGAGACTAGAAGCGGAGCACAGATTAATATTTT